>NC_136499.1:55727081-55874581 GCF_053919585.1 Euprymna scolopes | reverse complement strand
TGGAAGACTGGGGTTTAAAATAACTCATACGCAATACAGAAATGAACGATGTAAAAAAAAAAGCAGACAGTATCAAAAATTGTATTTTTGGATAATTTAAACGCGAAAAAAAACAAACAAAAGAACAATTGTGACGCTGAAATATTAACGTTATTATGTCGAAATTATTATTTAACATGCGAAGAGTGGGGTTAAAAATAACTTAAACGTAATACAGTAATGAACGATGTAAAAAAAGCAGTTATATATATATTTGAATTTAACTATACTAAGTATTATCGTATCTGTTTAGTGCACATTTACCTATAAGTATGGCCAACAACTTATAATGCATTAACTGCAATTTTTTTTCCAAAATAATCAATTATGATGAATAGAACGACTTATAGAAATCTATCTATGTTCTTTTTTCATTTTAATATACTTTCATAGAAATGTTTCTGTTATGTAAAAAACAACTATTTATGGAACCAAGAAAATTAGTAATATTCTTAAAAAATAGATTAATCAGAATAAGACCAAGCTAAATATTTGTCACCTACCTAAATTTCCTAACCCCTTCTATTGACTGAAAGATTAAATTTATATGCACTAGTATAGCTCTTTATATTATCGTTGTTTACGTTTTCCACACTTTGTTTTTCTTTCTCTCTCTCTCTCTCTCTCTCTCTCTCTGTACAATGTATATATATATATGCATATATATATATATATATTTATTAATCTTATTTATTAAATATTTGAACATTTTATTTAAATATTTATTCAATATTTTTCGTATATAAATTTTTTCCATGAACACGTGTTTCTGAGTTTACCTTTGTTCAACATGGCGTATCTTTTTAGAAGGATCTAACTCGTAACAGCTCGATCCGTACCACTAAGCCATGATACCATGTAAAGTTTTATTTAAGCATTTGATCGTTATTAAAGATAACATTTATTGCTTAATTATTTGTATATATCTATGAAGATAAATCAAAAGATATGAATGTATCATGATACATATATTGATATATATATATATATATATATATATATATATATATATGTGCGTGTATATATATACATATATATATATACTCGTTTTTTTTTATTCAAAAGTAATGGACTAGAGCTGATAATACTTGTTTATTGTTATATAAACATGGTCACATCCTAACGAATAATGAATAATGAATGTTATTCATTGAACTTTTGAATAGCCAAGTCGCTGCCTGATGATATCTGTTGTTTTATTGAAACAAGTGGCTATTTGTAGCAGCAGGATATGACCATGCTTATATAACAATAAACACGTATATATATATATATATATATATATATATATATATATATATATATATATATATATATATATATTGATTAATTTGAAACAATGAATTAAAATTTTGATAGCAGATTTTTTGAAGACTTCTCATTCTCGGTATTTCGAAGCTAAACACTTCTCATCAGAAAGGAGATGGGGTTGTGCCTGAAAACAAAATATGGCTGCAAGGTCTAGCAATACGCATATGAGAAAATAGAGTACATAGATTTTGTCAGCGGTTATATGATTATTGCGGTTCTTTATATATGCAAAGGCTGGACTTAAACATAAATGGACGGGAGACGCATTGAGAACGCTTTTGCAAGTAAATACTGCATGTGATGGAAACTTAATAATCAATTTGTTATTCTATTAGGGTCCACAGAAAATAAATTAAGCAACGCTATACAATTAATTAAGATTAACAAATGAAAATAAGTTAATAAAACAATAGCGTAAAGGAATAAACAAAATAGAAGTTAAAAGTAAAATATAAGGTAAAGTGACATTAATAAGATTATACACGAGATCTAATATATCCCCATATAAACTATCCCCTTATATGCTAAAATCCCGACGTCGCATCCATATTTTGTTTCCGAACATCTACCTATCTCTTCTGGTAAGACGCATTAGCTTTGGAAATGACTGGCACAAACACATCTCATAATCCCTAAACACTGAAATGTGCCTCTTAGTTTTCAATTGACCAATAAATCTATATGCAACAGTGTCTATTGTTTCTATGATTAATAGAATTTTTTTGTGTCTAAGGTGCATAACTAGACTTTGATTATATCGAAAAGTCACCATTAACAACGCACCCTTATATACTTCTTTGATATATATATATATATATATATATATATATATATATATATAGTAAATAAGTTACAAAAATATATGTGTCAAATAAGCTACACAGAATATTCTGTGGTTCATTCTCGTGAGATATCGTAAGACTTATGTAAAGAGTTTTGGTTATCTCGCGTGTTTATATACGCGCAGTCTATTGGATTTTTCGTTAGCCACTTAGTTTACTAGTTTTCACCGCGCCCATCCTAATCAACCAATGGGCGGCACTTTAAGGCAAATGTATGATTGACGTTAGGTTTGTCTTAATATATATGCCCAATCAGCGACCATGAAAAGACTCCATAAGTAAGAGAGTTTTATGGAACGTGCTGTGTTCGTATATTTCAGATGATGAAACTAAACACTCATCACCATTCATTATATAATCGTACAACTTAGATTCATTGAAAAAAAAGTCTTTATTGATGCACACTTGACTAAAAATTATTTATATTTCGTATATTATTTTTCCATGTATTGTATTATATTATGTAACAACCGCTTAGATTTTTTATTTATTTCAATCTGTTGTTATTACAGCTAATTTCTGATAAAGGAAAAGTGTAAGCTATTTTTGCTTTACAAGCAAATGCGATGTTCAACATGTTCGTGCTTAGATATAAATGTAAATATATCAAAGAAAATTGCCCGGCAATCCGATACGGTAACATATGATCGTTTTATTCATAGAAATAATGCATTTATTATTACGAGATAATCTTTTATTAATTATTATATTAGACATTGTATATATATATATATATATATATATATATATATATATATATACATATATATATATATATATATATTTATATGTGTGTGTGTGTGTGTTTGATATCAAAATAAATAAGTATATATAAAGATAGTTGGGTACAAACAGGTCGAATCGAAATTAAAGAACTAAATTAATAATTTGATAGAATTAAATTACTAAATTTGATTTATTTTATCTATCTTGCATATGAAGCAATCTTCATTGGATGGGATAGTTCTTATAGAATATTACTGTCAATAATAATTAGTAAGACCTATAATAATAGGTTTTAATACCAGTTTATTGTTAAATTATTTTAATCTGAAGTATATATATATATATATGTGTATACATGTATATATATATATATATATATATATATATATATAGAGAGAGAGAGAGGAGTTTGTAGTATTCCAAATTATACTGGGTTAATATAATTCAGTAAGTGTTCATATACCAATAAATTTAAGCCAAAAAAAGAGATGACTTAAAAAGTTAGCTGCAAAATTTTCGTATTTAATAGTTGAGCATTAATATACTGTTTAAACAAAAACCAAAATTTTAAGGAATGTGTTGATAGCAACAAAAGCTGTATTTCATTGTTACTTACAATTGTTTCAAGACTATTTTGGCAAGTGCTCCCGCTTGTTCTCTTTTCTTCATGAAGGAAATGTTTCTTTTCCTTAATGGTTCATTGTTAATGTGTTTTTATTTAATAAGTCTGAAGAAAGGCTGTTCTTGTTAACATTTTCAAACAACATATTGTTTGAATTTGTCCAGATGGTCTTGTAACAATTGTAACTAACAAGGAAATACACTTTTTGTTTCTATCAACCCATTTCTTGAAGTCTTGCTTTTTGTTAAAACAGTATATATGTATATATATATATATATATATATATATTTCTTTTAATTTTCGGATTTTATTATGCAAATCTGCCGCTATTTACTTTTTAAATTTCTAAGTGGTTTTCTTTATTATAGGTTATAAGCGAAATAAACATATTTATTGATATCGTATGTAAATGAATTATTTTCCTCGAGAAACAAATGCTGTCTACAATTGTGCATGCCAACTTGCTTTAAAGAATAAAAGAGAAGGTGGTCACGATAATTAAACACGGAATATAGACTTGCGTCAGTTTTTATATGCTCTGTAATTGAATCGAGTTTCAAAAATAAAACGATTGGTAAAAATCCAAGGAAAATATAATTGAAAAACATACTTTAACAATGAAACTATATGGACACCATTTCCTTATAAGGAAAAACAAGCTAAAATAGTTTACCTATATCTAATGTTTGCAAAGTTTTTTAAAGATTTATATATTTGCCTATTTTCGTATCTCCAATAAAATTAAAAAAAAAATTTTTTCAAACAAATTATCATACAGCGTTATCACTAATTCCCTTTGTCCACCTTATATGTGTTCCTAATATTATTCATTGATTCCTTAAATTATATGTCTCTACTCATTTATTTAATTTATTTTTTTTTCTAAACTAGACTAATCAAGTAAGTTATACTGCAACAAGTCTATGTTAGTTTCGTATCTGGAATTTGCTTTGTTTATTTACAGAAATATGGGCTAACCTATTCATGTGATTTAACAACAATGGCATTGTTTAAAATTATTCAATAAGGAAAGAAAGTTTAACATTATTCTTAAATATTTATCTTATAATAATACATATCCCATTAACAAGTATTCTATCGATAAATATATTTTCTTTTAGCTCCATGTATGTTTTACTCTAATGAAAGTGGAGGTTCGCCTTGCGTTTTTGGATTTAATCGTTCAGCACAAGAGTATTATTTGATAATCTAGACGTTTTCAATTTTTACTGATCTAAAAATAGAATCAATTAATTATTTAATTACCAATATTGTTTTTAATTGTTAAATTCATATTGCTAATCTTTGTTAAACTATTTTTATTGATCTAGAAACGGTATCACCATCAATATAACTAAAATTGTGTTCCCAGTTTTGAAATAATATCGCTGATCTTCGTTACGCTATTTTATAGATCTTAATTTCTTATTCAATAATCCGCTGTCTTTATTTCGTAAAGTGTTTTTCTAGTGTAGAATATTATATTTCAGCACCGTTTGCTAAAGTTGAATAATTGATCACATCCAATTTACAACTTTATTAGCTATTTAACTACATATTAACTTTCGCCTTACACTTAATAACCTTCTTTTTTCAATAATTTTTTTTCTCTCAACAAAAATCTATTCTTATGAAAGCATTCCTGTATAACAGCAGTCTTTTTATTTAATACTTCTGTATAATTCACTAGTAAGAATGCTTCCATTAAACACAGATTGCACTTTAGTATTTTCCAGATCTATACATACTACCCTTATCTAATATTGACTATTTTAATTCAAAATATTTTTAGTTTTTATGAAGTTCCCTGACTCAGTGCAGTTGTGTTCCCTTTTTATTTATTATGTTCCTTCTTGTCCCATCTCCCCTTCTATCATTAACACTTTCTCTATTAGTTTAAATCTGAGGTTAATTTTTGAAATATACAACATGGTTACTGTATCTTTCCTTAAATGCACATTCAATGACTCCCAGATATACCTTCTTAATATTATCAGACTTAATCTCACATTTTTACACTATTTCTGAGGTTTAGTATTTGTCACCCAACGGACAATTGCCAGGTATTCTACTGTTAGGGTTTCTCTGAAAACACGTTCATCCGATACTGACGTATAATTATCCATTATTTTGCTTATTTTGCTCTTATTATAGCTTATTATAGTGTTGACTAAGAGGTGGAGAAAGATAGTTTTACTGAGTTCCTATTAATTATTTTGCTTAATCTATTCTTAGGTGGGACATTTTTATCAATCATTCTGTAACATTCCTTGGGTATATTGTTTTGGATATGTTCGCTAAACGGCGGATTACACCAAACCTGTTTCTTGTGTATGTTTATCTTATTCCTAGTACCCACCTCATCCACTTTAACTTCTATTAGTACTCCTCCTGTTTTTATTTTTTAATCATTATTATTGTATCATTTATTAATCCTCGGTTTCTTTATTGCTCTCATTGCAGTGTTGTACGATATTGTGCAGTTAGATGTGCTACTCCTAATGTTTGCGCCCCTCTTCTCTTCTATTTTCTTAGGTGTCCAATATATGGATGTTCAATTATGAAATATGGTAATCTTTTAGCTTACAGTTAAAGTCATCCATTCTTCACTTAAAATGTATTGAAATATGAACGATTCGTGAATTTTCAATTGCGTAAACCAAATAAAATTCGGAATACTATAAATAAGACTATATATATGTATATATACACACACACACATATATATATAAATACTACATATATATATATATATATATATATATATATATATATATATATATATATATAAACTCCTTAAATTTGAACTTCCTCTAAAGTTGGACTTCCTCTCATTTTGACTTCTTCTAAATCTGGGCTTTCTCGAAACTTGAACTGTCTCGTCATTAAAATTCTACCAGGTGACAAAAAACTGGTCCCAACTCTAAGTATGCCTCGTATCTTAGTGTTTTGTCCGAATGAAATGAAACTTTAATCATAACTAGTTTATTATTTTTAAAACATCACATCAAAACACTAGGGTATTTGACCTTTTTTCTCCGTGCTACAGCATATGTTCTAGATGTCCTCCATTTAGCTTTTTTTTGGGGGGGGGGGTCACGCTGTATTAGCAAATCTGATGCGGAGTTGCAGTAAAACTGTTTACATGGTTTAGTCAGCAATTGCGCAGAAATGTTAATATTGGTACTATGTAATTAATGAAGATTGATAATTAATTTACACTAACTGTAATATTAATTTACACTAAATGTATTTTTTCAGATTGCTATATTTAAAATAGTGTAAAACAACCCACTACAATTGCTTGCAACTCTAAAAGAAAACAAGTCACACTGACTTTACTCGAAAAACGTCAAATTATCGAAAAATTAGATGCTGGAGTTGAAAATTGAGAGATTATAAGATTGGAAGAAGTATACTGTTTTAAAAAGAAAATGGAGGAAATATTGAAGACTGCTCCTTTCTCTCCAAATAAAAGGCATGTCAAAAGAAGGATTCTTCGGAGACCAAAACAAGTTGAATTCGATCGAATATTGCATCAGTGGTTTGTAGCAAAACGGAATGAAGGTGTAGCAATATCTGGGTCCATGTTAATTGTTAAAGCAAAATCTCTTAAGGAAGAGTTCAATATCGCAGCAGATATGAAATTCGATGAAGGCTGGCTCAGAAGCTTTAAGAGTAGACATTGTATAAGACAATTACAAATGTAAGGCGAACACCGGTCTGTTCATACACACGCAGCATGAAATTATTTTGACAAATTACAGAAGATAATTGCCGATAATGGTTTAACACCAGGGGATGTTTACAATGCTGATGAAAGTGGCGTAAATTGAAAGTGCTTACCTACAAAAACATTAGCCGGATCCGAGGAACTGAAAATAAAAGGATTCAAATTAAATAAAAACAAGACTAACAGTGATAGTATGCGTTACTGCTTCTGGAACACATAAGCTTAAACTTCTTGTCATTGGCAAATCAAAGTGTCCCCGAGCATTGAAAGGAGTTTCGCCTTTGCAGTATCCTATTATTCTTCAGGAAATGGATAGATGAGTCAACAGTTGTTTAAAAAATAGTTTTTGTAAGAATTTTTGCCAGTTACCCAGAGGCGTTTTCTTGAATAAGGTAACCCTGATTCAAAGTGCTTACTTCTGTTGGACAATTGTAGAGTACATCATCCTGAGTCACAACTAGTTTCATCTTGGGGAAGTATTTTTGTGTGCCACTAACCACCAAATGTGACTTCTCTCATCCACCCTATGGATCAAGGGATTATTTGGGACTTAAAATGTTTCTACAGAAATGATTTCATACTGAATATGATAAATAGTACCGTGGCATAAGCGATTTTTAGCGCCATTTTACTATCAATGATGCCATATATTCTCTCGCAAGTGCATGGAATCAAGTTCGAGCAAGCACATTAACAAAAGTATGGAATAAATTATGCCCAGCCCCAAAGGCTTCTGAACTACAAAAAAAATCAGAGAATACATCTGGTCTAGAAAACATTCTTGAAATCAAACGGTTACCGACCAACCACGCTGTTATTAAATCACTTGATACAAATGATGTTGAAATGTGGGTGCAACAGCCCGAGGAAACTACTGATCAATACCTGAAGGTAGTAATGGTGATGAAAATAGCGAGAGCTCCCATTCTCTTTACCCTAATATAAATAACCACGAACACTCTGATGAAGAAATATCATAGGAAGATGTAGAAAAGTGTATAGAGACGGTTATAACATTTCTACAAAAAAACGTCCTTACTTTAGCGACAGCTATGTTTTGCAAGCGAAGAGATATAATCAAAAAGAAGCAAGAGAACAAAGAAATTGTAGATGTTCGTGATCGCTTACGGAATAAATGGCAGCGCCCGAAAGCTCACTCGATGAAAATAGAAACTGCAATGAAACTCATTCAATGAAAAACTAAAAAAAAAAACTGTATTTTACATAAATGTATGATTTCTATAGATGATAACTTAGGTAATAAATACCTAAGAAGTAAGAGTAGATTTAATTTATTTTCAATGTGTTTGTTCTTGGTAACAATATTTAACAATTTTTACTTGCAATATATCGTAAACTCAACTTAATATATACTTGAAGTATCATATAGCAATGAATTTCAATTACTATTTCTTAATTTTTAGAAAATTAAATTAAACTGCAGCACATATTTTATCACGAAACTTGAACAGCATCCTCTAATTTGAACGAAGCGGATGTTTAATTTATAGGAGTTATAGTGTATATATATATATGTATATGTATATATATATATATATATATATATATATATATATATATATATATATATATACTAGCAAAAGTACCCGTGATTGACTCGGTTCAAAAACAGCCTACAGAAAATGGACTCTGATTCATGAAAGTATGATAGGTTATGAAAATGAAGGGTTGTAAAGAGATAGCTTCGCATTTGGGGTTATCATAACCAAAGTAAAATATCATGAAAGTAAAAATAAAATAGATTAACCCCATAATTTATTATACCATACTTGCTCACACTGAAAAATTTATCACAATATTCTGTGGATCTATATTAAAAAAACTTGTTAAACTTTGTGACATATTTCCATTCTATGGAGGCCAGCCGCGAACGTAGATCCCCACACTTTTATTATACAATCTCATTTAAGTTGGAACATACTTATCAAAGTATTCTTATGTGCATCTATATTAAAAACACTTGTAAACTTTTTTAACATTTTTTATTTCCATACTTTGTGGGCCAGGCGCGAACTCAAGCCCCACAATTTTAATGAATAATCATTATGCCAGATCAAATATACTCACTCCTGCGTATCGATACATCTTCTATCATTATATCTAATCAGATTTTTAAAATAGTCAACCCTATAGGAGTTTATTTTGGCCAGACACGCGCACACATACACTCACATAGACATTCCGCTTTATATATATATATATATATATATATATATATATATATATATATATATATATATATATATATGTCGTACAAAGGAAATAATAGACGATGGGCCAGCCAGAAAATTGTGAATATACAAATAAATAGAACAATTTTTTCTGTCAGAAAGATAATGTCTCGTATGTTTAAACGTTTTTCATCTTTTTAAAAACATTGCGAACGAATAAAAAAAGCTGGAATGTCATTTTAACGTTTATTTTCGACTGGGTGAAACGCAGCATTGAACCTAAGCAAATTGAAGATTAATTTATGCCCTTTCTTCTCATACTTTTTTTTATATATATTTATTTTCCCTTTCGCATTCCGCAGTGGGTTTTTTTTCTTAAAAAACCACTGCGGAATGCGAAATGGAAAATAAATAAAAAAACACGTTCTTTTCCCCCCAGATCTTCGCTTTTCGTTATGCCGATTTGTCTATTTACTTAAAATAAAAGGAAACAACGGTTGCATACAAACACTGGAATAATGCCGCTATAATCTTCATTTTTCACTGGGTGAAACGCAGCATTGAACCTAAGCGAATCGACGGTTTATTTATGTTTTTTTCTTATATCATTCTATTTATTTATTCAATTATTTATTTTGCCCTTCGCATCTCGCAGTGTTTTCCTTTTTTTTTCTTTCTTTCTTTTTTGAGGGGGAATTCGGTTTTTAAAAACACGCCCTCCCCCCAGATTTTCGCTTTTTGTTCTGCCAATTTGTTCATTTACTTTAAATAACAGGAAACAACGGTTGCATACAACTACGGGAATAGTGTCGTCTCCACCTTCATTTTTTGCTGGGTGAAGCGCAGCATTGAACCTAAGCGAATCGAAGGTTTAATTATGCCTTTTTGTGATAGGTTTTTATTTATTTATTTATTTATTTAATTTCCCCTTCGTATCCCGCAGAGTTTATATTTTTTTGAGGGGGGTATTTTTTTTTTGGTGGGAGAGTTAAAACACGTTCTTTATTCCCCCATGATTTTCGCTTTCCTCGCTAACACGTTCGGTTATTTATATTATTTGCGCTTTCTTTTCCCGATTTGTTTATTTAAAGTACAAACAAACACAGGTTATTAATCAAACTGAAATAATTCATTTTCGACTCCCGAATTATTCATTTCTGTTATTGAAAAACTTTATTCGCTACAACCAGCCAATGGCATTTTACCGTTCATTTGTTCCATACTACCGGACAACGCGGGGTACCCCCACTAGTTGTGAATAAAAATGTAATGTGTTTGTTTGCGTGGGTGTTTGTTGTTGTATGTACGTATATGTGTGCATTATTCTAACATTAATTAATTAGTTTAAGCATAATTGATAACAATTTTGGAATGAAATCACATTGCCATGAGGTTTTCATTTACTTTACAATAATGTCACGTAGAAATAAATGATATTTTATATTACAATTACAATTACAATAATCTGCTGTTTGTTTCCATCCACAATATATATACAGCATATTTTAGCATTTAAATACATTTTCTAAATGCTATCTGTGCCGGTGTATTACAGGTTGGAAAAAATTGAGAAACGCAGAATTAGAGAAATGAATTCAATATTTACTGCATCATCAAGATGTCCCAATAGATAAAGATCATCTCCAAATAATCAGAAATATGAAGTGCAGTATGATGCTAAATAAAGTGCCTGTACAAAAATGTGGCAAAAGAAGTTGAGCCTTTCCTACAATCTGTTACAATTGACAGCATTCAAAATATTTCATTTAAATGATTTTGTGACATCAGAATAAGGATTACTGATTTAGCTACGATCAATATTTACTGCGAAAGTGGCAACCCAGACATAACTTAAATCCAAGGTTGAACAGGTTTCAATATTCTTTTATTACAAAAAAAAAAAACAATATTGGGTATCCCTCTGGGGTTTTATATAACCAACTCAACTAGGTAATGTGAATGCGGAATTTTTAAAAAGTCTTGCAATTGCTGATGAACTTGAAACTAAAGGCATTGCATTGGCAGTTGATCTTGAATTTAATGCTAAAGCACAGCAAGTACATTGGGATCATGCTATATATATATATATATATATATATATATATATATATATAAGTAGGTTGTCGTTTACTTGAAGCATTGTTGAAGAAAATTATAAGGTGAAATTAAAACAATGCGAGATTTTTTTTTATATAGAATAAATTATTTCAACTCTAAACAACAGTAGTTCTTTTTTTTCTGTTGTATCCAATGGTGTTATAAATCTCAACATATTTCGGACTTATTAGTCCTTTTTCAAGAGAAACCAGCGGAAGAGTGTTCTTCATGAGTGCAAACTCTGTCTGGCCGAGACTGAGGGATATAAGTAGGTTGTCGTTTGCTTGAAGCATTGTTGAAGAAAATTATAAGGTGAAATTAAAGCCAAGAACAATGCGAGATTTTTTTTATAGAGAGTAAAATTATTTCAACTCTAAACAACAGTAGTTCTTTTTTTTCTGTTGTATCCAATGGTGTTATATATCTCAATATATTTCGGACTTATTAGTCCTTTTTCAAGAGAAGACAGCGGAAGAGTGTTCTTCATGAGTGCAAACTCTGTCTGGCCGAGACTGAGGGATATAAGTAGGTTGTCGTTTGCTTGAAGCATTGTTGAAGAAAATTATAAGGTGAAATTAAAGCCAAGAACAATGCGATATTTTTTTTTATATAGAGTAAAATTATTTCAACTCTAAACAACAGTAGTTCTTTTTTTCTGTTGTATCCAATGGTGTTATAAATCTCAATATATTTCGGACTTATTAGTCCTTTTTCAAGAGAAGACAGCGGAAGAGTGTTCTTCATGGGTGCAAACTCTGTCTGGCCGGGACTTAGGGATATAAGTAGGTTGTCGTTTGCTTGAAGCATTGTTGAAGAAAATTATAAGGTGAAATTAAAGCCAAGAAATATATTGAGATTTATAACACCATTGGATACAACAGAAAAAAGAACTACTGTTGTTTAGAGTTGAAATAATTTTACTCTATATAAAAAAAATCTCGCATTGTTCTTGGCTTTAATTTCACCTTATATATATATATATATATATATATATATATATATATATATATATATATATATATATATGTGCAAGGAACAGTTATCATATATGGTGAGTTCCGCAACAGCATGTCCTTTCTCTGTGTCATCGGGGAACGATTTGAAGATTCGGAGCTAGCTGCCATTTAACTGGAACAGTGGCAAAAGGATCACTACCTATGGTTTTGAAAGGCATACACTATAATCGAACTGTTGGAATTATAAAAGAAATATATCGGAAACCCTTAGAAGGAAATTCTCATCCATTTTATTGAAACGCAAAGTGTAGAAGGAAAAGCTTAACTCATTTAATTTTCTAAGAATTTTCTTAATGCTTTTTCCAAAACACAATTACACGATCTCTGCACATCAAGTAATTTTTAAAGGGTTTGAAAACGTATTGTCAATATTTATTCAAGAGACATGCGGCCAATTTTCGTCCTTTGCATTTTGAATAAGTTACTTGAATATGGCCGATTTGTTTTTAATTTTCATTTGTGCTACATGAACAAGAAATCGGGCCCCTCACCTTAAACCAGCAACAGACATGATTCCCTAGTGTTTCATATGGACTCTTGTGTTACGCTTTTAAATTTTCCTGTTTATAGATATGAGATTCTTGTTGTTTCATGGTTTACATTCTTCAATACAAATCATCTTGTTGCTGGGGGTTTAGTAGTTCTATAACAAATCCAGTACTCATTTAGTCATACGACAATGGACCAAACAATTGAACAAACCACGAATAGAGATGCCAAACCAAAGTTGAGCAGATTGGATTTTCACATAATTTCAATGCTGTTCATCGTTGGATTTTATCTTTCAATCAACGAGCTAAGATCTCTAAAAACTACTAAAATGGCTGGAAAAGGAGAAGGCGGCCATAATAATAAAACATACCAGATTAGTTCTCTATGTCAAAACGATAAAGCAGATAATCAGTGTCACAAAGACAATCGAGTCTACTAAAAATCCATTTTCATATTATGAAAATGAATTAATTACTATTTTATTGGGCCCAGAAGCAGCATCTGAATTTTAAGATATTTTGACATCACATGAACAAGGCTGTTATATTTCTAATGAGCGTGTTAAAAAACATTAAGCTTGAAAAATGTGGTGTTGAATGCACCAATAAAATCAATAAAGATAAAAGTATTTGACTATACTCATAAAAGCGTTCACAACAAAACTGCAAGACGGGCGCAGATTTCCTGAACGCAGATAAATACCTTCACAGTGGCTTCTTATAGTATTTCCTGAACGCAGATAAATACCTTCTCAGTGGCTTCTTATAGTAGCAAAAACCCGAAAAGTTTACCCGGGGAAAAATGTTCATATTGTCTTTCAGAGTTCCCAAGAAGCTTAAGAAACATTTATGTTTCTTTGCACCGTACCAACAAACATGCTTCATTTCATTATTTCCTGACATAAAAATTTATAATATTCAAAAAAAAAATTAAACAAATGCAGCACTGATTTATATGGACTGACAGTGATACAATATCTTACAAAGCTAGTTCACTCAAGCTTTGATGATCCAAGCATTTACATTTTTAGATATGTAATTAAGCTGGTGAGATCCTTCTACTGCTCCAGAAGATATCTCACCACCGATGCAATTCTCTATCTGTATAAAACCCAAGTACGTCTAAGGATGGAGTACTGCTGCCAATCTGGGCAGGAGCTGCTAAAAAAACCTATCCTGCCTTGACAGAGTACAAAATAGACTTCATAGTTTGGCGAGGGATGCCCTTTTCTCTTTTCTGCAGCCGCTCTCCCACAGAAGAGACGGTGCGAGCGTGTCTTTGTTTTATCGCTATTTCTATGGCAAGTTCTCGTCTGAGCTCCAATCTTTCACCCCCTCTCCCATCTTTCACGACAAACACCTGTCTGGCTGAAACTACTGTCAATAATTTCCCATCTTTTTATTTGTGCCTTAATCCAAACGTAGATGCCATGAGCACAGATTCTTTCTCAGAAGTGCACGATTGCGGAACTCTCTTCCGTTCGGCTGTTTCCCACCTGACTACAACTTGGATGTCTTCAAATCCAACAGAAACAAATTCCTGACAAACCGCCCCCTTAAGTAAGACACTCTATCAAATTTCCAATACTAATGATTACTACAATACTATCTCATTGATTACTGTATACGCAATAACCCTTATCCCTAAGTGGCCTCCGGGCCTTGATAAGTGGTGACCCTCATGTAAAAAAAGCTTGCTTCTTTTTATTTGTCCTCAGTCGACTTTGTAATTACAATCCATGGAGTATGAAAGACTCCGAAAGAATACGGCGTTTTATTACCCCACGCCCTCTTTTACGTGCGCTGATTAAAACAATAACCACCAGTACAAAATCTAAAATAGCACATGTCTGGTGGCAATACATAATCTTTAGTTTTATATATGTTGATGCATTGGCAGAAATTTGCAGTAGAAAAATTTCATGAAAAAAACGTGATTGTTTCATTTAGCCAGGGGTGTTTTATGCTATGATCTCACGAGGACAAAAATGGCGTGATCAGTGAAACCTTGCCAGAATTAACAACTGGTCATGAAGAGGCAGATACGCATTCGTTTGGTTCATGCGTCAACTGCTTTCTTTTCCATCACGATACAGACTAGAGATACGGATGTTTTCTTCTTTGCCTTGCTAAACAAAATGATTTACACTCTGTTTTTTATGTATAGCAACTGATACCAGCTGATTATCGTGTTTAATCTATATTAAATTTTAATGTTATAGATGGCGTTCTGATTTCGTTCTTCCTCTCGTAACTTGATCCCGTCGATTTGCCAAACAAGTAAAACAAATTCTTTAAATTCACTTTTTTATGAGAGACACATTTTTTTCCTTTCCGTGCTTTCCATTTTACAGACATTTTGACAGAGCTGTCACCGGCTTATTGGAATTTATTTTCGTCTTCTGTATGTCTTCCTTTCGTTCATGCCGTCACGTCACTCCCACTCGCTCTGTCTTACTGCTCCCTCTGCTGTCTCCGCGTGAGGTCACCAGTCCTGCTACCGCCTACTCGTGCTCTCTCTCTCTCTATTTTAATTCAGCAACTGCTATCTACGTGATGTCGCAGCACATTATGCTAAAAAAATCAGTGGAAAGAGATGATGACCTGTTATTTCAAGTACCTCACTTTCTTTGCATGTATTCACTGCCGTTGACACAGTTAGATATTTTAAAGCAAAGGGGAAATATAAGAATTTCAATTAGTGGAAACAACAGAGGAGTTTCTGCAAACTTTCACACTGTTGGGCTACAGAGGGGAACTTACTGGCAATGTGTTCCAACAACTCGTGTATGTGTGTAAATTGTTTTACTGGAGTTAAAATATAATAAATGCAGTAGTTCAATGAGGCAGAAGATTCTTACTCCTCAGTTGGCAAATGATAAGATTGACTTTCAGTATTAGATAACAATCCATTATTTCTCAATTCCTTTTCTAAAATATTATTTCATAACAGTTTTTCAATATAACTTAAACAAATCTTATTACCATATTAGTTTATATACATATATATATATATATATATATATATATATATATATAGTCAAATTTAGTCTAAACAATAAGTTCTATATATAAGTCAACATAATTAAAAGTCATTCAATCACCAGAAATATTTGATAACAGATCACCCGTCTATGAATTTTGGGAGGCAGAAGATATGGAACATATGTAACTGCGTTTCGTGTGTTTTTTTTATGAATTTAAAGTGTAGTGTTTTATGATTATATTTGCAATTTGAGAAAGTGAAAC
Organism: Euprymna scolopes; assembly: GCF_053919585.1. Lineage (NCBI taxonomy): Eukaryota > Metazoa > Mollusca > Cephalopoda > Sepiida > Sepiolidae > Euprymna > Euprymna scolopes. Next base: position 55,858,263 of record NC_136499.1, on the reverse strand, counting down.
GACGATTGAAAAAAATGTTTTCGTTGATATGGAATTACACAAGTTATTTTATTTGCTGGAAATGGCTAATTCAATAAATAAGCACATATGAGAAAATAGACGAATCAACTTCTTGTTGATATACTTTAATGTGTAAAACAACGTATTTCCATTGTACTTTACATAAAGTGAACCATGAAAATGTACGTTTTTCATAAATGACACATGAATTATCTCCCTTTTTCAAATAAGTGCGCACATTAAACATGGACATCTTTTCAGATTTGCAATCAGCGCGAAACATACATTGAGAAAACCTTGAAATTATATATATAAACAAAATGCCCAAAAGTAAGCCATTTTTAGACTCTGGTCCAGGGCTATAACGTGCCCTTAAAAATATGTATATCTTTGTTTAAAATCTGTTTTGTCATAATTTTAGGGAGTATTGTAAATCTAAAAAAAATGTAATGACGTTTTTTTTTAATACTTGAAATGAGTAAACACTGTAGAACATTACACCTAATATACCGGAAGCCATGGATAAAGTATCTACAGAGCTGAAATATTGTTTACAACTTCCGAAATATGCTGCGAATATTTAGCTATTGTTGTAATATGCACCTACGTTATATACTGCTCTCGTATTATAAATGCGGGGAAAAAAATGAAGTTTACTTGCTCATCATTTCTCAAAAGAACTGTTGGTATAATGAGAAATATATTTGTAATATGGGTTGCTGTTACATTTGTCATTTTAAATAAACTTCATTGTATTTATCAAGGTTTGAAGACCAAGGATAAGGGTTAATGAATGTAAACTGGTAGTATTTTAACCTTTTATGGTAAGTTGGGTAGAATTTGATTATTTATTGAAACGACTCAACAAGAACATATTTACATTGCATTTGAAGGCAACTATTCGGTAATCAACCGGGAAGCACGTCGACAGGAAAGGGAGACAGTTCTGGGAAATCTACGTTTAGGTAAAGTGAGGGAAATCGTATATAGTGATTGTAGCAAGTCGAATGTTTATTGTGTAAGTGTTTTTTTTTTTACTTAAGAGTAACGTTACAGTTATTCATTATTGAGTGATAAATGATGAGATCCAAGAAAAAAGCTGTCTCCTTATGTATTTCAAAATTTTAAAATGCATTAAAAAGCATTCGATTATTTTAAAATCTTACTGAAATAACTGATTTTATGTAAGAGCATGGGGAAAACACCTCCCAGTATATTTTAAAAGATCTGGGCAATATTTAAAGAAGAATATGTTATATCAAGAAAACAAGTCGAAAATGCAGATCTACAAGATCTATACGAATATCTTGTTCACGAAAATCTCCAGATTTCCTACACAAATTGCAGAGGAAAGTGTTCGGCTCGAACACAATTTTGTATTGTTCGAGATTTTTGAAAATTCAAAACTTATTCGAGAAGAATTCCGTGCAGATATGTTAAAACGTACACTAATTCCGCAGGGTTGCTGAAATAAAACAACATCTACGATGGAACTGAATTAAAATTTGGAATTAGCATTACTGAAAAATGGTAATTATTAATAGGTCTACAAATTACAGAAAGTGCTGAAAAAGTTCCAGAGTAAAACGATATGATTGTTGCCCTAGAAAATACGACATAATTCCATTGCTTTTTGATGAGAATAGTTTTTTTTAAACTATCTACTAGGTGGGTATTTTTAAAGACATCTCAAGAGCATTCTACCATATCTGAAAGTGGCACAATCTTAAACAAGCGAGATCCAGGATGCACTGCTGCACACCTCATGCCCTGTACCGACAACATGTCATGAGGTGTACTGTCAACACCATCAAAATGCAAATCAAGACGGGTCAGCACTTGACGGTACAGCTCAACTAAGTTTCTAGCCCAGGTATGGTTTACAGTGTGGATGCAAATGATGGCCACATCATGTCAGCTCACAATTCCGAAGTCGGCTTAAAATTCAACACTAAAGTGTATCTGGTTGTACTGAAGTGTGTGGTGATCCTCTGGCGCAATCAGATAGCCGCTGGCAGGCCCTAGCTGTGGCAGCATACCTCAGATCCTGCCTACACGTCAAAAGACGCCCAGGTTTGGCGTCAGAAGGAGTGCTTCTTACTTGTATCCTTCTGTTACTTGCTCCCTAGCTCCCTCGACCTGATATCGCTGGAATACGTCGTTTAGTCATACGTCGAGAACAGCACCAACATGACACTCCACAACACCAAAGCCAGCCCGATCTTCGCCATCAGCCGAGTATTGGCAGAGCTCTAACTGGCTGTTGTGGGAAAACAGATAAAAATTCGATGACATCCACAAACCAATTTTTCAATGTTAACCCCTTTATTAGCCTTTTTTTTTCGGATAAAAACCAAATAACATTTATCCACATATCTAAATATATACGAAATTTCAAAGTCTCAAGATATATTTTTTGAGTATATAGGTTGAGATTTGTAATCACTGACACACATTCCTACTTTTATAGATGTATTGATTCCTTGATTTATTAAAGTATACTTATGATCATTATTATTATTATTGGTCCTCTGACAAAACATGAAATATGATGTGAGTAAAAATGTATCAGAATGGATTATGCGGGCAGAATCCGGTTTCCCCAGAGCGTGCCTTTCGGGTAAAAATTGCTAAAATTGACACTTTTCTACTTGTTAAAAAATTAAAAGCTTTGAATTTAAATAAAACTTTCTGAAAAGTTGTAACTAACTGATGTCTATATGATTTTCTTTGTCTATACCTCACGATAACTCTTGGGTGTGCGCAAAGAGCTCTTTTGCGGTAATAGAAACATTCCAGTTTTAGGACTATTTCACCATGTTTGTCCAAAATTTACTGTGTATGTCTATTGGTTTTGAATGTTGCTGAACTCAAATTTAAATATGTTAAGGCGTTGATTACACGTGGGGCTAAATGGGGGGGGGGTGAAAATGATGGACTTAGTCATTTCTCTTTTTAATGCATGGTGTATAACTCAGATTTACATATGTTACGGCCTGAAACTGCTCCGTTTGTAAATTTTCACCAGGATCTGACTTTTACTGGGGGGTTTAAGGGCTAAATTGGGGTGAGGGGTAAATTCTGAACTTAGTAATTTTTTTATGCCTCATTAACTGTGAACTCACGGGGAACTATCCAATGGCCGAAGGTTAATTTAGGATTAGAGTAAATGTGTGTACAGTAGTCAAAAGGGAATATCGTAATCCTTAGTAATGGGAATTAGTTGAATCGAATTACGTAAGGGCATAACTCATAACGAACTTGTTCACGTTAGACTTAAAGACACCCATTTTGTAGCAGAAAATGGAACAGTGTTTTACAGGCGTGCAGTGCTAAGAATGATATTTTGTTCATGAAATCTACGCTTAGGCTAAGAAACATATAAAAGAAGGAAAAACTGTTGATAGTGGTTTCAGGTAGAAAAGTGTTTTCGTAAAAATAAGGCTAGGGGAGCATAAATTTGGGCTCATACGAGAATTTGCTATGAAAATAACAAGAAAACGAAGATATTTCACACACATATATATATATATATATATATATATATATATATATATATATATATTAATTATGAATCCAAGAGAAAACACAATCATTATTAAAATACTATTAAAAAATGAAACATATATATATATATATATATATATATATATATATATATATATATATATATACTCCTATAAATTCGTTTTTCTTTGTGTGTATTGATATTCATATTAAATACGTCTTTTCTATTAATTAAAAAAAATACAATTTCCTCATATATGGGTTGTGGAATTGCATTCACTAGCAAATGATCTAGCTAATTTGCATATTCTTTTAAACATTCATTTTAATTAATTCACTATAAGGTTTTTCGGTTTTCTCATGGTATGATGATTTTTAGTTAACTATTACGTGTAATTATAATCATCCAGCCATTCTACGTGATTTATACTTACATAATATTTGTGTAAAAAGTTTACAGTAAACAAAAAATTGTGTCTATATATATTTATGTATAAGTATATATTTCTGTTTAATCTATAAAAATGAACGTGTCTGTGTGTACATTTCCTACACAATAACTCTGTCAATTATTTGTTTACAGACTCGAAATTTGTTATACAGGGTACTGAGATTTGGGACAATCTTGTGATCTGTGTTCAGTCAGGAATTTGGCTGTTAAGGGGTCATAATTCAACAATTTGACCTTTGTTAAATCTACCAAAGTCATCTGCCAATTGTTGGTCTTAACACTTGAACTTTTAGATATAGGTTGATTGCACATGGATCTAACGTAAGAATTTGATTTGAGGCCCAAACACTAAATGTTCAGGGGTCATAATAGGGGCCAAATTAAAAAAAATGACCGCTTGTTCCTTTTCATTTTTTGCTCAACATACATTTCCAAACTTCCGGCCAATCTCGGGCTGAAATGCTAGTATATATATATATATATATATATATATATATATATATATATATATATATATATATATGCATGTGTGTCTGTGTATACTAGGCCAACCTACACCTAGCGTAATCAACATATCCTTTTAAACAGTGTTATATCATATACTCTAACAACGTTTTCCATGTTGTAAGTTATATATATATATGTGTGTGTGTGTGTGTGCGTGTGTGTGTTTACATGGCAAAAAAACTTACAACATGTAAAGACTTTGTTAGAGTTTAAAAGGATATGAATATTACGCGACGATGAAATGTGTTTGTGGTAAATTTTTGTTGCATCATAAATTCGTCAGACAAACTTATTAATATCCCAATTAATTTGTAATTGCTGAAAAGATTGGGTAAAATAAAGATAAAATAGATGACAATAAATAAGGTGAGCTCATAATAAAACAGTGTTGAGTAAACCTTATTTCAAGAATATGGTATTATCAGTTACAGAATACATAGTTTAATCTACGCAGAAAAAGAGAAGAAAAGTAACAGTTATTTTGTTTTACTGTTTTGTGTGTTATAACAACATAGAGAAAATCTTCTCTAGAAAAAGAAAACAAATATATCCCGTTTTTCTTTTTATTTCTGGCGTATCAACGATTTACAAGTGACTTCTTTGCAAAGGACTATTGATATCTATGACACATAACGACGAGAGTATTTCTATTCTTAAATGCATTAAAGACAATTATATTCAGAATTACCCGGCCCTGTCGGTGGGGCATTAGAATACACCGACTGTCCCCCCCCCCTGCAGAGGGTAAAAGTCCCTCAATTGGGGTCCTCGATAGGACCTTAAACTATATCCAGTGGTGAGGCCCCAGCTTGTGGGCTTTGGGGAGTGTGGAGCCACCCTTTAATTACATTTGCTCCCAGGTCCACTCTGTCCCGGAGTGGTAGTACCTGTAAGGGTTCCAACTATGGGTTAAATGGAAACCGACTTGAAAACAACAAATATATTCTATTAAAAAAAATGTTCTTCAAAATCTTTGGATTCGGCATTAAATAACCCGGAAAGGGTTGATATGCCATAAATCAAAAACAACCAACCAACAAATCAGAATAACCATTAGGAAGAAATACGACGCTGAAACATTACGTTAAGCTATTATCAGACGACACTTCCTATAATAAAATATAAACTAGAATAGATGAGGAGGACCCAAAAGCTGTCTATTCTATATTAACCACAACAAGTTATAGTTATATATCGCTACTCCCTTTCCAACTTTTCTACTATTTCACTTGATTCACAATATGTTTTTCTATGTATAAATACACGTACTATTGGAATCCCAACATTCTGTGTATTAGTAGACATTGTCATGAAAATATAAAATATGCAAATAAATTAAGGAGACATATGTGCTTAATTATTTCTTAATATGTTCTAAATATTCTTAGATAAACAGCGTAATTATGTATATTTTACTTTCCGATTTTCATGAAAGTTATTGATACATTCTTTGCAAAGAAAATGTGCTTGTATAGCTTCACATATTTGACGTCTAAGTATTCCGGTATGGTTTTACTTCATGACGAATTTGGACACTTAAAAGTTATTATTAGTTTATAAACGATCGATATGTTGTATATGTGGAGCCGAGAGTAGACAAGTCTTATTAGATTATGACGTCACGACATAGTATTAAAAGCATTAACACGGATTTTCTACTACTTATACAAATAAGTGTGCGTTAGACACATCTCCCAATAATTATTCGAAACTAAACACGACGGAATTTGTGCAAAGAGAAAGATGATCAATAAAATATTTCTATGGTAAAGGAGGAAATAAAAAGTTCACAACTATAAAGTTCATCGAAGCAAATAGTCATGGCGTCCTCGATAGGCACGTTATTAAATAAACTGGAAATTTCAAACGAGCAAAAGATAAAATGATTGGGAGTAGTATCTCTAATGATTTTGTAGAAAATACAGGAATCAGATACGCAAGAAGTAGAATATATGTACGAGCAGGTAATAGTAACTCAGTGAGACATTGGGCGAGGGCATGCTGGGCGGAACCAGCCATAGATAATATGCGTCTACAGGGCATATTGTCTATGAATTTAAGGGAGACCAAAATCAAGGTCTCAAGGATCCAATGGGTCGATTTTTTTATAAACCAAAATGCTATCATTCACCTCTAGTTAGTACTAACGGGGGGTAACCGGCGTTGACCGAGTGTTTGGAGGTGTGTATGGAAGTCGTACGGGGTGGTGGTGTTAATGAAAACCTAAGAATAAGCGAAGTAAAAAAATAAAACAGAAAAACAAACGTAAAAACTATTCTGATAAATTAAGTGGAGGGTTACCGCGCGGTGGGAAGGTGATCAAAACATAAGAATAAGCGAAGTAAAAAAAAAACACAAAAAAACAAAGGCAAACGAACGATGTTTAATGTATAAATCTGAAAAAAAAAACAAAAAAGAAAAACAGAAATACGAACGTTAAAACTTCTGAAAATTAAAAAAAAAAACACATGAAAAATGGCTTAAATAAGCCTGTTTTTCATATTAAAATTTAAAAAATCGGTGGATACCCGGGTGTGTTTGGGTGTGTGTGGTCGGTTGGGGATAGGGGTGAAAACCTAAGAATAAGCGAATAAAATAAAAAAAAAACAGAAAACGAACTTTACGTGAAAAATCGCATAAATAACCTTGCTTCAATCTTAAAATTTAAAAAATCGAAAAAAAAGAAGAGGTCTCACACCACAATTCGAACTCAAAACGTTTAGATTATGACACAATGCTCTAACCAACTGAGCTAACACGACGTACATGAAATTGTGTCAGTTCTTCAAATATTTAAACTAAATATGGTTATGACGGCGTCTGACGCATGCGTAGAACCGATCTCGTCATGAGAGGACGGTTTTTGCTGCGCCCCGCCTGTAGAAAAGTGCCGATCTTAGGGTGAAGAAATTAAAGTTTTTTACCAATTTTTCGATATTTGTCGGGCGAAACCCAATTTCTGAATTTTTGTTCTGTATGTCCACAGTTTTTAGTAGAAACACAAGTATAAACATATGCATACATACATACATACATACATACATACATACATACATACATACATTTTCGCTTTTATATTTATAGATGGCGAAAGAGGTCTCGGGTTTAAAAAAGTTCACTTCTCCGTCATATACAAATTTTCTAGTCCATCGTTTTCCTTTTCTTTTTCTTTTAATGCTTGGTGTATTTATATATATTTTAATTGGTTATAAAGATGTGTGCAGGAAGATAAGGGTGACTAATTTTTCTTTTAAATTTAAATTTTCTTATTTTATAGTTTATTTCTTTTGTTTCTGGTTAGTTATTAACTACTGTTATTATATTTGCAACGGTGTTATAGGAGATACAGTAAAAAGGGGCTGTTATTTTTAAGAAAATCATTTATTCTAGTAATTTTAGTCGTCGTGTGCAGTTGTTAACGCATAGAATTTTAGTATTGTTCGTTAGGATATTTCTAATGTCAGATGACTGTAGGGTTTTATCATGGGATGGTAGGTGCTGTTCTATGGTATCATTGTCAGCTAACTGATAGGTTAGTCGGCGGGAGAATGTTTCTGTTGTGTAGCCTATGTGTGCGCTGTATGAAAAAAAATAAACTCGAATACTCTGGGTTGTTGGAACGTGGGTGTCTGTAATATATACAAAGAAATTCTTACGGGAAGTATTTCTAGAGCAGCTTTTATTGCTCAAATACTTTCGACTGGAACATATCCGTCGAAGATCAGTTTTTGGCAATCAGTCCGACAGAATATGTTCCATTCCGGGGGTATTAAATCTGTCGACTAATATGCTAATATCCTAAATCTTCAGAAGAAATCAACCCTCTAAGATAATCAGCCACCTCATTTATTGCTAACTACCTAAGGGGCTGCTCTTCGTTATGCCATGGGATATAGTGCGACTCCTTAATTACTTTTATTGTACCTTACTCATCCTACGTCTTTGTAATACGTCATAATGCTGCGGGAATTATTTAAACAATCATCCCTGTCTCCAGCTGAAACTATATCATTGCATATATCAATGACACTATTTTATCGTAATAAAATCCCTATTGAAGAACTAGTGTAGTACTTTTTCTGCTGTCAGTCCTTTGTGGGATCCGCTATTTTAATATCCGTAATTTGGTCGTGATGACAATCTCTCCAGGATTATATTTTGTGAGGAGGCGAGGTCTAATATGGACTTATCCTCACAGGAATTTAATCTACATGTTTTTAGAGAGTACTATAGTATTTGTCATTTTATAATGAAAACATCCTCAATCCTTCCATATATATATCTTATATATATGTATAAGACTAGTGTATTACGTTTATGATAGCATTCCGCTGTGAACTTTTCCCTTATTTTATAGGAATATATCAATCAGCTGTAAATTAGAAAACTCAATATGATCCATTAAATCTGCAGCAAAAATATTCACATAGTACAGCTAGTTATAATAATCATGGCAATTTATAATTAGTCGAGCAAATAACTTCTCGAAAAACAAAATGTTAGTTGCAGACTACTATTGAGTCATGACGCTGTAGGTCATGCTTAAAAAAAACATTTTTTTTTTAATTTCCTCGTCAAATATGTAATGACTTCAATTAGAATAGTAATAATAATAATCTCCATGTTCCTCTATTTCATTCCAGATATTATTTTATATAATTTGATATAATATCGATTAAAAAACATCTGTCTAAAATCAATACCCTACTCCCTAGCACGTAGAGTCTGCACCATAGTAACAGACAGACACCTCCGTTAAACTAGATTGAATGAACTACAAATAACACTGCGGAAGAGAGGATATCCACTACCACTAAAACAGAAAGGTATTGAACTGGCTGAAAAATTTCCAATAGACCAATTAAGAACCCCCAAAAACAAAACAAAGAACAAATTTTAGCATACGTCTCTACACACAACACAAACTATTCATACAGATAACAAAAAACCTTATCCTCCTCAATCAGAAAGACAAACTAAACAAAATACTTAAAACAACAAAAATAATAAAAAGCAAACGCCAACCCAAAAACTTAAAACACATCCTCACTTCCTCAAAACTCGTCCAACATACTACAAAATGCAACAAACCGCGATGTGGAGTATGTGACATAATAATAGAAGGTAACACATACACATTCAAAAACCCAACACAAACATTCAAAATAAAAAAGGATCTAAATTGCACCTCCAGAAATGTAGTATATGCACTAAGATGCACAACATGCAAAAAATCCTACATAGGCGCCACCAAAAAATTCAGCAATAGAGTGGCCTTACATAAGAACAACATCAAAATTGCAGATAACAGACACCTCTATGTTTCAAAACACGTACGCACATGCAGTGAAAACAGCTTCAAAATAATGGCAATCTTCCAAACAGACAATTATTTTTATTTACTTACACAGGAAAATAACCTCATCACCAGATTCCCTCCTGAACTCAACAGAGCCTTATATCATCACACCAAAAAAATAAAATGCAAGGTACACTCGCATGCACATCCATACACATCATCATCATCGGCGGGCACTCGTGTCCGAGTAAGACTTCCTCCGTTGTGGCTTCTGTGGGTCCTCAGGTGAGCATAGAGCCCAATCCTAGACCCAATTTGTCTTGTGCAATTTGAGCAGATAAAGGTAGTGGTGGTGGGGTGGAGTGGGGTGTGTCTGGTTGATAATCTGTCCTTTCTGTGCTTGCATTTATCCTCAGCAGCTTGATTTAGGTCACTACTATAAATCGCAGCACCTTCGTGGACAGCGCTCACCCATGCCAACCTGCTCCCAGCCACGTCCTCCCAAGTCTCAAGGTCCATGTGAAACCGCTTTAGATTTGCTTTGATGTTGTCCTTATACCTCATCTTTTGGCCACCCTGGGCACGCTTTCCCTCAACAAGCTGAGAGTAGAAAATCTGTTTTGGGAGGCGGAGATCCGGCATTCGGACAACATGACCAGTCCATTTGAGCTGGCGTTGAGCAACAGTAGCGGTGATAGTGGGAATTTCAGCCTCACTCAGGACGCTGGTGTTGGTGCGTCGGTCCTTCCAACTAATTCTGAGGATATTTCGGAGGCATCTTTGGTGGTACGTCTCCAGGGTTTTTACGTGCCTCCTGTATGTGGTCCAGGTCTCCGATTCATAGAGAAGAGTGGGCAGTAAGACAGCTTTATATACCATGATTTTGGTCTATGTCAGAAGGTCACGGTTCTCAAATACTCTCTTCCTTAGCCTTGAGAAAGCCCCACTGGCACAGCTGAGACGGTGTTGTATTTCATCATCTATGTTGGCTTTTGATGATAAGATGCTGCCTAGGTATGGGAAGTGGTCCACATTTTCCAGTCTAGCGTTGTCGATGGAGATGTTTGGGGGTGAGACTGGAGTGCTGTTTGATGGTGATTGATGGAGGATTTGAGTTTTTTTTATATTAATTGTTAGTCCTAGCTGTTTGTACGCCCTCGTGAAGGCAATCAGTGTACACTGTAGGTCCTCTTCTGAGAGGGCTACAATAGCGTTATCGTCTGCATACTGTAGCTCCATAATGGATATGGTGTTCCTTCGACCTTTGGCCCTAAATCTGTTGATGTTAAAAAGTCGCCCGTCAGTTCTGTACATAATCCGAACTCTCTGGGGAAGATGTTTGTCCGTGAGATGGAGGATAGCAGTAATGAAGATGGAGAACAGGGTTGGGGCAATGACACCTCCCTGTTTCACTCCCGTGTCAACCCTGAAGGGCTCTGTTTCATCTCCACTACTACTGAGGACTGTAGCTGACATCTTGTCATGTAGTAGTCTCAGTACCCGAATGTACCGGTCTGGGCATCCAAACCTTGCAAGAACCAGCCAAAGGGCTTGACGGTTCACAGAGTCAAAGGCTTTAGTAAGGTCTATAAAAGCCATGTATAATGGTAAATTTCGCTTCCTGTACTTTTCTTGGAGTTGACGAGCAGTGAAGATCATGTCCATCGTGCCTCTATTTGGTCGAAAGCCACTTTGGGACTCGGGAAGGATGGTTTCTGCGGTGGTAGAGAGGAGAGAAATGCCCCGGTAGTTCCCACAGTTTGCTTTGTCTCCCTTCTTAAAGATGGAGACAACTAGGGCATCTCTAAGTTGTGCAGGGATTTTCTCTTGTTCCCATATTTTGAGCAGCAGGGCATGGATGTGTCTGAGAAGATCAGACCCGCCTTTCTTCAGGATTTCTGATGGGATGCCGTCAGAACCAGCCGCCTTATTGTTTTTCATCTTCCTAATTGCATCCCGCACTTCTTCCAGACTGGGTGGTTCTCCCATGCTCTCAATTATGGGCTGTTGGGGGAGTTTTTCAAGGGCCTCCATCTCTGGAGTGATGTCCCTGTTCAGAAGATCCTCGTAATGCTCTGTCCATCTATTTGTTATTTCTCCCTTTTCTTTCAGCAGCGTGAGCCCATCCTTAGACCGAAGGGGGGTCAGAGAACGGTAACTGGGCTTTTGTGGCTTCAAAGAATCGTCTGGTGTCCCCAGAGTCAGCAAACTGCTGGATCTCCTGAGCCTTCTTCATCAACCAGAGGTTCTTCAGCTTCCTGACTGTCGATTGGACAGCCGCTTTAGCCTTGGCATGGGCAGCTCTTTTAACCTTGCAATTTATTCTGCCAGGTGATAAAAGTTTGCCTATTGATGTCTATAAGCTGTTGGATTTCGGTATCGTTTTCATCGTACCAATCCTGATGTTTCCGCTTTTTCTGCCCTCGGATGTTTATACTGGAGTCCATGATGGCAGAGGAAAGCTTGTCCCAGTGCTCTTCAGCGTCATGCGGATACTGCTTGGGCAGGTCCGCGCTAAGAGCCGCCTGGAGGTGTTGTTGGTAGGTTATATCGCCCAGCTGCTCGATGTTGAGCTTTGGTCGGCTCTGTCTTTTTTGCATCCTTTGCTTCCGCATTAAATGGATAGACATGATGGAGCGAATAAGACGGTGGTCGGTCCAACAATTGTCTGTACTGGTCATTGCCCTGGTGTTCAGCACATCACAGCAATCTTTGGCACGGACAATGGCATAGTCAATGAGGTGCCGGATTTTACTTTGAGGGTGCATCCATGATGTTTTGAATGCGTTCTTTTGTCGGAAAAGTGTGTTCGTGATGATCAGGTTATGTGCTGAGCACTTTGTCAGTAGGAGTGTACCATTTGAGTTAATGTTCCCAACTCCTTCTCTTCCAAGCGTTCCTCTCCAGTGCGGATGGTCTCGTCCCACTCTGGCATTGAAGTCCCCAAGTAGGATTATCTTGTCCCCCTTCGGGGCCCCGGATAAAATTGTGTCAAGGTCAGCATAAAAGGTCTCCTTTATTTCATTATGTGCATCAAGAGTTGGAGCATACGCACTAATCACAGTGGCCATTTGGCTGCCCGCAAGCATCAGGCGCATGATCATTAGGCGTTCGTTGATGCCCACCAGGGGATCATTGATGTGGCGGATGAGGCTCTTCTTTATAGCAAAGCCCACGCCATGGATACGTGGCTCTTCTGCAGGCCTTCCTTTCCAAAAGAAGGTGTACCCGCCTTTCTCCTCCCTCAGCTGCCCGTCGTCAGCCAGTCGGGTTTCAGAGAGCGCAGCTATGTCAATCTGGAACTTCCTTAGCTCTCTTGAGATAATGGCAGTTCTTCTTTCGGGTCGATCACTTGTTTTGTTGTCCATGAGGGTCCTCACATTCCAGGTTCCAAAAAATAGGCGTAAGTGTTCTTTCTTTTTTCGACCGCGTGGTGGTGATCCCTCTGGATGCGGTAGTCCTCCCCTACTAGGGTGAGCAGAGTGGATCCTAAACAGGGCTGCTCAGTCATGGATGCAGCTGCCGAAAAACTCTTTCTGCTTCGGTCCTTGAGGTTAGCGACTGAATCTGGCACCCACCGCCTATGTGCCAGGTTGCAGCTAGGAGCTGCCAAACTACACTGTCCTGCTCCCGTCACGACTTCCTGGTCGCCACAGGACTTTTTCTATCCGGGAATTAAGGGAGAGCTCTCTCTGCCTTAGTCCGGGAGCTTAATGACTAAAACTGTGACAAGACTTTTCCATCCATGATATTGAGTAGGGTGTGTTCCCTTTCGGGAGAACGCCTGCGCGTGATGTCTTTTAACGTGGGGAGACTGATGCGCCTGCAGCATCCACACGGCCCCTTGGCAGAGGAGGGCCTGATTTCAATGGCATGGAGAACCACGACGACTGGAGACTCTCTTCTGTTGCACCCTTCATCCGCCTTCAGTGCCGTTGTGTCATTATTGTCATCATCCGCCGCATCAGCCGTTGAGGTCTTTTGGATCACTCTTTGTCTGGAACCTCCTCTTCAACCTTACCGCCATGGGTGGCCCTACCAGGAGCCTAGGCTCCGGACGGAATCGCTCTCAGGTTAATCGGAACACACAAGGTTCTCCACCACGACAAGGTGGCGATCCAGGGAGAACCCATACACATACATATATACACACCCACACATAAATCAGAACCGACACATTAAAACACACACACCTGCGCGCATACAACCACACACAGACATAACACCTCTATCTCTAATACAACACATTGAACAATACCAACCCAACTTAACCTCGAAACCAACAACACAGGGAAACACCTAGAACCATAGTATAATATCTGTTCCAACACCTTGGCCCCTCCTCAGTCAGTGGAGGAGAACCCCCTCATGACTGAAACAACTATCATCCCTTCTATCATCCCCCTACCGTACCTATACCCCCTCCAATTGCCCCCCTCTGGGGAACAAAATCTTCCCCACCCTAGGAACGTATCCTGTGTCTGGCCAGACCCACATGGGGAGCCAAATAAATAGAAACATGAAAAAATCCCCTATACATATTTTAAATACACACCTCCTCTAAACAAACATAATATAAGGAATACCCGAAAAGACTAAAACGAAAAACGAAAAATCACAATATTAAACCCCAAGAATCCAAAAAATAAATATCAAAATAGAATGAAAGCACCCCTACCCTTATTTCAGACGAGCTCGTCCCCCCCTCCTCACACATACATATTAGTAACGACCTCGGATCACAGTCACCTTCCTAAGGAAGCAAATAACCTCATAATACTATAAAACAGTCTACACATTCTCAAACCAATAAAATCAAACACACACACGCACACACACGCAGACGCACACGCACACACACACAAACACACACCCACCCACACACCCACACACACACGCCGTACCCCACCCTAAAGAAAAAGAAAAAAAAACACTAGCAGAAAGAGAGAGTGACTACAGCCAGGTCAGCGGCATGGACAAGCCCAATAAAAGAGTAATAAAAATTGAACATGCCAATGAATAATAAACACTTACAAGTCTCCACCCCTTGGAAACACTTCAAATGAACTACGAAAATTGCCATTTTTACAATTTGCAACACATTTGAAAATAATTTCTTACGAGGACGCTTCACAGAACGTCTGAAACGCGCGTAAAAATGATTTCAATGACTTATAAACACTATTACAATGATCCAAACATAATTCTCAATGAAAAACCAAGACCCCGAATAATAAAATAATGTTAAAAAATACACATTGTTGGTGACTACGCCCTTATTTAAATATACATCTTTCTTTCGTTGGAATTTCTTAACCCATTATATATATATATATATATATATATATATATATATATATATATATATATATATATATATATATATATATATATATATATAGTGTAGAATTTTAAAGGCGCTTGTAAAATATAGGTCAGATTTGACAATTTTGAAGGTGCTGTGCAGTATAAGTCCGATTTGACAATTTTGAAAGTGCTTGTGCATTATAGGTTCGATTGGACAATGTTGAAAGTGCTTGTGCAGTATAGGTCGGATTTGATAATTTTGAAGGTATTTGTGCAGTTTAGGTCCGATTTGACAATGTTGAAGGTGCTTGTGCAGTATAGGTCCGATTTGACAATTTTTAAGTTGCTTGTGCAGTATCGGTCCGATTTGACAATTTTAAAATGATGTGCAGTATAGGTTCGATTTGACAATTTTGAAACTGCCTGTGCAGTATAGGTCTGATTTGACAATTTTAAAAGATGTTTGTGCGGTAGAGGTTCACTTTTTAAATTTGAAGGTGCTTGTGCAGTATAGGTCTTATTTGACAATTTTGAAGGTGTTTGTGCCGTATAGGTTCGATTTTAAAAATGTGTAGGTGGTTGTGCAGTAGAGGTCCGAATTGGCAATTTTGAAAGTGCTTGTGCTGTATAGGTTCGATTTGACAATAATTAAGGTTCTTGTGCAGTATAGGTCCGATCAGGCAATTTTGAAGTTGCTTGTGCAGTATCGGTCCGATTTGACACTTTGGAAGGTGCTTGTGCGGCATAGCTCCGATTTCAGAATTTTGAAGGTGAGTGTGCTGTATAGGTCCGATTTCACAATTTTAAAGCTGCTTGTGCATTATACGTCCGATTTGACAATTTTTAAAGTGCTTGTGCACTGCAGTCTAAACTCCAATTAATAATTTTGAAGATGCTTTTAAAGTGTAAATATACGTAGCTATATATTTTTTATTAGCACTGTGCATGTTTTATGAAATCCATCTATTTCGACAGTTTTGCGTTAATAGTTAAAGCGCTCATTTGAGGAAAAGATTACAGCATTTAAGAAAATATTTATACACATAAATGGACATGTAGATAGTTTTTATTGGACGTCATGCATGGTTTCTGAACACTCATCGATACCAACAGTATCGCCTAAACACTTCAAATGTAAACCGAAGTAATTTTGAGAAAAGAGTTGAAAATTTTATGGGTGTCAACAAAAACAGACGAAATCGGTACTTGCGTAGAATACGCACTGTGCTGATATAATAACGTTATTTTTCTCGACACATATTTTTAACAGGGATTTGGGAGGGTTTTACATATTCTGTACCTAATAAGATTTTTTAAGAACGATACCTTCTCTACATATTATTGTCTTAAGTTTTATGGCCCTATTATTAACATCTACATTAAATATTTATTTGACCCAACGGGTCACGGATCGTCTAGTACTATATATATATATATATATATATATATATATATATATATATATATATACCTATAATTTTTTTTTTTTTGTATATTGATATTCATATTAAAAACTCATGTTTTCTATTTATTTAAAAAGAAAATACACATTTGTTACATATAGTTCGTGGAATTGCATTCATCTGCAAAAGATCTAGCTAATTTGCACATTCTTATAAACATTAATTTTAATTAATTTCCTTTTAGTTTTTCGGGGTTTTTTATTGGATTAATTAACTATTACGTGTAATTATATTCATGGAGATAAAGTATATCATTTATATTTGTGTAATAGTTGTGTTAAAATGTTATATTTACATATATACATCTTTCTATATATATTTACATATGCGTATATATATTTGTTGCAAAAATTTACCCACCAAACTTCTCCCTCAGTGTTTGATCTACAGACATGAAACTTCATATATAGATATTTGAATTTATGCAAAACTTCATATTTGATTTGACCCCGGGAAAATCGGTGCAAATGTGTGTAAAAAAATATGATATTTGCCAGGTGGAGGTCGAACGACGGCATTACAAATATGCATGCGTGACATAATAGCTATTGGTTCATGTGTGAATTTTTAGCTACGCTGTAAACATCTTTTCATAGTGTAGTCATTAACGTAAAAGGAAAAGTAAATCGTAAGCTAAACGTTTTTGTTTTGATTTTCTGTGGGGGCTCATGAGCCATGTTTTTTTTTTTACTTTTTAAATTATTACTTGCGTCCAACATAATCTATAATATAGATCTCACCTGACTGTTTAAATGTATGTATGTATGTATGTATGCATGTTTGTATGGCTGGCTAAAATTTTAGCCACAGGCGACGGATTTTCTAGAAATTGGTATCGTTTTGAAGCCCGACCCTTCAGACGAGATATAATGAAAACCTGGCCAAAAACACTCATTCCTTCGCCTCAATTAGCCATATTTCTACAGGGAGGGGTCGCCGATATTTTTGAAAGTCAACCCCTCTTTTCGATTAACTAGCCCTTATTTAAACCTTCGCAAATTCCGGTTTGGCGATGGATGCAACGGCAAAGACGTCACGTTTTTTTTTTACGTTATTTTCCTCCTTCACGGTACAAATTCGAGCCTGCCTCCATACTATTTTTTTTCTTTTTTTGTTTATATCAACACACACCTCCAAACACCCGAGCAACGCCGTGCACCCAAGCTAGTTCTTAATATAAAGCAATTGAATAATTCTGAATATAAGAAGGGGATAGTATTTAACTATTATAGAATACGGACTGTGCTGAAATGCAAATGGTATTATTTAGATAGCCATTCTTAATATTGGGAAGGGTTTTTATCATCTTCTGTACTTACACCTAACAATTAATTCGTAATATAATGTAATCAAATAATTCTTAATATAATGAGGGGGTAGTATTTTATTATTATGGAATACGGACCGTGCTGAAATACAAACGTTATTATTTAGAAAGCCATTCTTAATATTGGGAGGGGGACTTTTTTTTAATCTTCTGTGCATACGCCTTTCAATATAAGGTAATTAAATAATCCTGAATATAAAGTGGAGGGTAGTATTTTACTATTATGGAATACGGACATTGCTAAAACACAAATGTTATTAGTTAGAAAGTCATTCGTAATATTGGGAGGGGGATCTTTTTTTTTTTAAAAATGCTGTACTTACACCTACCAATTTAATAATTCTTAATACGGGGAAGGGGGATAGAATTCACGGACCGTGCTGAAATACAAACATATAAGGACATCCATTCTTAATATTGGGAGGGTTTTTTAAAAAATATTCTGTACTTCCACCTAGCAATTAAATACTTTTTAATATAACGCAATGTAAAAATTCTAAATATAAGAAGGGGGGTAGTGTTTTACTATTATGGAATACGGATCGTCCTGAAAAAAAAAACGTTATTATTTAGACAGCCAGTCTTAATATTGGGAGTTTTTTTTCTGTACTTCTACCTAACAATTAAATAATTATTTATATAAGCCAATTAAAATTTCGTATTTTACTATTATGATATAGCGACCGTGCTGAAATACAAGCGTTATTTTTTAGAAAGACATTCTTAATATTGGGAGTTTTATTTTTTAAATCTACTGAACTTTCTCCTAATAATTAAATAATTCTTAATATAAGGAAATTTAATGATTCTAAATAAAAGAAGGAGGATAGAATTGTACTATTATTGGGCACGGATAGTGCTGAAATACAAACATTATTATTTAGAAAGCCATTCTTAATATTAGGAGGATATCTATTTTGAAATCTTCTGTACTGATATCTAACAGTATAAGGCAATTAAATAATTCTGAATATAAGGGGCAAGATAGTATTTTACTATTATGGAACACGGAATGTGCTGAAATACAAACGTTATTTAGAAAGCCATTCTTAATATTGGACGGGGATCCTATTTCAATCTTATGTGCTTACACCTAACAATTAAATAATTCTTAATATAAGGCAATTAAATAATTCTTAATATAAGGAGGGGGGATACACTTTTACTATCATCGTATACGGACCGTACTAAAATACACATATTATTTAGAAAGTCATTCTTTATATTGGAAGGGGGCCCTATTTAAATAATCTGTATTTTCACCTAACAATTAAATAATTCTTCATATAAGGCAATTAAATAATTCTTAATATAAAAGGGGGCAAGTATTTTACTATTATGGAATACGGTCCGTGCGGATATACAAGTATTTTTATTTAGAAAGCCATTCTTAATATTAGGAGGGTTTTTGTAACTGCATCACTGCAGGCAAACAATGGCACTGTTATAAATAATTTTAAGTTAATTGGAAAGAAGATTTCTGCTTCAACAGATAAATGTGAAATAAAATGTTTAACTGGAAAATTATTGTACTAAAAACTATTGATCAATATTAAACTTTTAAAAGGAAGATACTAGAGTTAAAAAAAAACTATTTTATTTACACTCAAACAATTAAAAGTTTGCTCAAAAATGATTCTTCAATGCTCAAACATTGTAATGAATGTCAATAAAATACTGAGCACTTGGAAAAAGTCACTAGAACTTTTCCGGCTGCAAAGAAATATATGTGTGTTCAAATATATAGATTTATATTTAAAAATTAAAATCCCCAGCGAATTAATTGTGAAATTATGAATTTCAATGCAAAAAATTAATTTGTTTTGCACAAATTTCAATGTAAAAACAGCTATTGTGCACGCTTTTATTAAAGTTTATTTGGGGCATTATACTTGTATTGTACGGAATAATAATAACAAGTGAAATATTATCAGTGGAACTAATATTTCCCATAATTTAAATTTTCATTCCAAAACGTCCAACAATATTGGTATTTCTTTTGAAAAATATAAAAGAAACAAATAACACAGAAAAATCGGACCATATATCCAATAGAAATAGTAAAAACATAGTGCTGGCCTTCTCCCTTTAAATTCAACCACTACCTCAGCATAGTATGGAAGTGTAACTGCATCTTCGCAGCCGAGCGATGCACTCCTATCAATCATTTAAACTCAGAAATGTTTTATATTTTTGTAAATATTGTATTATGTGATACTTTTCATGTGATTCTTTGCCCGTTTTATTAATAAATATAATGCTATAATTTCTGTTGTTGTTAATGTTGTTGTTAAATATAATTTTAAAAAGTTAGGTATTTTCTTGAAAAATATTTCTACCCTAACAGAAAGATGTTTAACAAAATGTTTAACTGGAAAATTATTTTACCGAAAACTATTGATATAAACTACAAAAACGTAGATCCTAGAATTTAAAAAAAAATAATAATTTATTTCCACTTAATCAGATGTGCCTTATGCACTAATAAAAATATAAGTGCCATTTTGTTGCAATTTTAGAGATTTTAAATATTTACAAGTTTTACTCACTATAAAACACAATTATTATATTGATTATAATATTTTGACAGAAGAAATCAAATGAATTGCATAAAAACATTCCAAGAAAATCTAAAATCAGTAAATTATCAATAAATTTTGTCATAATACAAATACATTTATTAGATTAATTTTAATTTGTAAAAAAAACGACATTAAAATATTCCACCTCAGCGAATTTATTAACTTTTTTCATAAAAAACTTTTGTTTTATTAATATTTCTAAGAGCACATGTTTTACTTCATTATAATAAATTATACGTAAATTATGTCTGTATGTGTAAAAAAAATTATAATGACAAAATTTTTTATTTGCTTTTTTTGAAATTTTTTAATTATCGTATTTTGTTTTGCAATTTAAAAAGAATCCAATAATACTTTTTTATATTAAGGAAAATATATTGACAATTTACTGATTTAAAATATTCCAATCTTTTTATATTTGAAAATTAAAATCGATTTACTAAATAATTATATTTTACAAAATTATTTTAAAAATTTGACAATATTTACTGATATAATCGAATGGTTGAAATTGTACTTCTAATGTTTTATATGCAATTAATTTTATTTCGTTTGTCATAAAATTATAATCAATATAATAATCGTTTTTATAATGAGAAAATGTATGAATATTTAAAATCTTTAAAAGTGCAACAAAATGCCAATTACATTTTAATTAGTGCATAAGGCACATCTGATTGAGTGTAAATAAAATATATTTTTAAAAATTCTAGTGTTTTCTTTTTTATAGTTTAATATTAATAGTTTTCGGTACAATAATTTTCAAGTTAAATATGTTGTTGACCATTTTTCTGTTGAGGCAGAAATCTTTTTCAACAAATTTATATTATGATGAAGAAACCGCAATAGCAATACTGATTGTAATGTGAATTTGAATGCATTTTAGAATCTGGCAATGATTTTGATGGAACAGGCTAGAAGAGGTAATTTAGATTCTGCATATTTGCATTTTATATTTAACTAGCGGGGCTACCCGGCGTTGCTCGGGACCTTAGAAACAATGAGAAAATTGAATTGGATTTTGTAATATATTTGTATTCTTATGAGAGAGGAATTTTGTATGTTTATGTATAATTTGCTATTTCGAGCAAAAGAATATTTTACCTACCTAAGACGGGTATTACACGTTTGAAATAATTGAATCTTACATAGAGTAGGTAATTTACAGCATATATATGTAAAGGACGAGTGATATACAACACATTTATCTCATAAAATCCCAAGCGAAGCCAGGTATTTTCCTAATATATATACTCACCTATTTGATTCAATCCCGGGCAACACTGGAGGTTCTGTTAATATATATCTCAATCAATCTCATTAAATCCTGGGCGACGCAAGGTATTCTGTTAGTATATATTTCAATCAAACTAATTCAATCCAAGGCAACATCAAGTATTCTGCTAGTATATTTTTGCATCTATCTCATTACATCCCAGGTGACAATATATTCTGCTGGCATACATTTGCATGTATCTCATTGAATCCAGGGTGACTCCGAGTAATCTATAAGTATATATGTGGCCGTATCTCGTTGAATCACATAATTCTTGGATTGTTACAAATTTCGACAATTTAACCCACATAATCGCTCACCTTTCTAAAATAATAACTTCGAGACATTGTCTTGGCTGGTTATTTCATTACAAACACATCATCCAAATAACATATATTTTATCATTTTTCATAATTTTCGGATATGTTACTAATTTCAACAACCATGTCAGACGGTTTAACTAACATTATCGTCCCCATTCTTACTAAAATAAAAACTTTGATACATAGGCTATGGTATGTTCCTAATTTCTACTATCATTTTCATGGGTAAATCAACATTATCGCAACCTTCTATGACTAAAATAATAACTTTTAGACATTGTATGGCTGGTTACTTCATTACAAATACACAACCAAAGTAACGCACATTATATCATTTTTAATAATTATTGGATATGTTTCTAATTTAGACAATTATTTTGAATGAAGTAACCCAAATAATCGCAACCTCTTACTACAATAATAACTTTAGACATTCTCCGGGCTGGTTATTTCATTATAAACACGGAAATCGCAAAAACTCTTTTAATACTAATAACGCACATTTCATCCCTTTCCTAATTCTTAGATATGTTACTCATTTTGACACTCATTTTTCATAATTAAACCCACATTATAGCCCGCACCTCTTACTAAAATAATAACTTCCATACATTGTCTGGTCTGTCTACTTCATTGTGAATACACCAATCAAATGACTTACATTTTATCATTTATAATAATTCCATGATATGTTGCTAATTTCAACCGTCATTTTTATGAGTTCAATCACATAACTCCTCTACTCTTACTAAAATGATAATTTGTAGACATTTCTGGTCTGTTTATTTGATTACAAACACGCCAATAAAATTGTTCACATTTCATGATTTTTCATAATTCTTGGATATGTTACTAATTTCGACCATCATATTTAATGATATCACACATATAATATCCCACTTCTTACAAAAATCATACATTTGCTACATTGTCAGGAGTTTTATTTCATTATAACCACATCAATCAAATAACTAACACTTCATTTATTTGATATGTTACTAATTGCAACAATTATTTTTCATGAGTTAATCCACATAATCTCCCCCTTCCTATCACTTAAATAACAACTTTCAGACATTGTATCGCTGGTTACTTCATTACAAACACATCAATCAAGTTACTCACATTTGACCATTTTTCATCATTCTTGGATATGTTACTAATTTCAACGATTATTTTGAATTAAATAACCCAAATAATCGCCCCTCTCTTGAACCGACACGATCTCTATCCTCTTACAAAAAAAAAACGCTTTGCTACATCTTCTAACACACGAATCAAATAACTCACATTTTATAATTTTTCATAATTCTTGGATATGTTACTAATTTCGACAATCATTGTTTATGATTACACCCCCATAATCGTCCCCCTCTTACTAACTTGGATATATTACTTATCTCGACAATCATGTTTTATGAGTTACCCAACATTATCGCACACGCCTTACTAAAATAATGCATTTGAGAGACTGTCTGGGCTGTCTATTTGATTACAAACACACCAATACAATAAATCACATTTCATCATTTTTCATAATTCTTGGATATTTTACTCACTTCTGTAATCATTGTTCTTGATTTAACACTAATTATAGCACCGTTCTTACTAAATTAATATCTTTGTATGCATCAACTTGGCTTTCTATTTCATTACGAACATACCAATCAAATAACTCACATTTTATTATTTTACATAATTCTTGGATATATTACTAATTTCGACAATACTTTCTTTTATTATTTAACCCATATAATTGATCCCCTAGTACTAAAATACACTCTCTGAGACGATATATGTGCTGTTCATTTCATTATAAACAAAGTAACTTACATTTAATCAGGTTTCATAATTATTGGATATGTTACTAAAAATAACTTTGAGACATTACCTTGCTGGGTTTTTTTTCATTACAAACACGCCAATCAAATAACTCCCATTTTATCATTTTTCATAATTCTTGAATATGTTACTAATTTCGCCAATCATATTTCATAAATTACCAACATAATCCCATTTCCTTTTACTAAAAAAAATTGCTACACTGTCTAGACAGTTTATTTCATTACAAACATATCAATCAAATAACTCACATTATATTATTTTTCATAATTCTTAAATATGTTACTAATTTCACCGATCATTTTTCATTATTTAACCCCCACAATCCTCTACCCCTTGCTAAAATAATAACTTTGAGACATTGTTTAACTGGTTATTTCATTACAAACACACAAATCATATATCTCACATTTCATAATTTTTCACATTTCTTAGCTGTTATGATTTAACACACATTATAGCTTACCTCTAACAAATATAATAACTTTGCAACATTGTCTGGGATGGTTATTTCGTCATAAACCTACCAATCATAACTCCTTTTCATCATTGTTCATAATTCTAGAATATGTTACTTATTTCGACAATCACTTTTTTGATTAAACCCGACTTATAGCCCCACTCTTACTAAAATAATAATTTTGATACATCACCTGGGATGCCTTATTCGTTACGAACACATCACTCAAATAACTCACACTTCAGCACTTCACATAATTCTTGGATGTGTTACTTATTTCGACAATCATTTTTGATGATTTAACCCACATAATCCCCTTCCTCTTACTAAAATCATAACTTTGAGACATTGTCTTGCCTGGATATTTCATTACAAACACACCAATCAAGTAACTCACATTTAATAATTTTTCATAATCCTTGGATATGTTACTAATTTGGACAATCGTTTTTCATGATTTAATCCACATAATCGACCCCCTCCTACTAAAAATAACTTTGAGACTATGTAAGGGCTTTTTATTTCATCATAAACTCACCAATCAAATAACTTACATTTCGCCATTTTCATAATTCTTGGGTATGTTACTAATTTCGACAATAATATTTCATAAGTTAGCCATCATTATTGTCAAGCTATTACTAAAATAATACATTTGAGACATTGTTTGGGGGTTATATTTCATTACAAACACACCAATTAAATAACTCACAGTTCATAATTTTTTTTAATTTTCTTCTTGGATATTTTACTAATTTTGACACACATTTTTCTTGATTTAACCCAAATTATAGCCCCTTTATTACTAAATTAATAACTTTGATACATGAGCTTTGCTGTCTATTTCATTAAGACTAAATCAACCAAATAACTCACATTTCATCATTTTTTTTTATAATTCTTGGATATGTTACTAATTTCGACAATCATTTTTATGAGGACCCCACATAATCCCCGTCCTTTTACAAAAAATACACTTGAGACATTGTCTGGCTGGTTATTTCACTAGAAACACACCAATCAAATAACTCACATTTGATAATTTTTCATAATTCTTGGATATGTTACATAATTGGACAATAATTTTTCACGATTTAACGACGTTATCGCCCCAACTTCCTATATAGGTATATTCCAGGTATTCTGCTAGGAAACATATAGGGTATTCCAGGTGTTCTGCTAGGAAACCTCCCACCTATCTCATCCAATCCGGGGCAACGCCGGGTATTTTGCTAGTACATATATCCGCCTTTCTTATACAATCCCGAACGACGCTGGGTATTCTGCTAGTACAAATATCAAGCTATGAAGCCACATCCAAGGGAGGTCACTAGCATAACATTACAATGATTCCATATTAATATAATGGTATTCGACAATGAAGCTACATCCAAGCGAGGTCTCTTGCATATTATAAAAATGATTGTGTATTAATATAATGGTATTCGACAATGAGTCAAATCCAAGGGAGGTCACTCAAATATTATAACAATCCGACAATGGAGCTACATCCAAGGGCGGTTACTTGCATAATCTAATGGTATTTGACAATGACGCTATATCCAAGGGCGGTAACTCGCATATTATAACAATGATTTTGTATTAATGTAATGATATTCGACAATGAAGCTACATCCAAGGGAGGTCACTTGCATATTGTAACAATGAGTGTATATAAATCTAATGGTATTCGACAATGACGCTACATCCAAGGGAGGTCACTCGCATACTATAACAATGATTATATATTATTCTATTTAAATTCGACAACGAAGCTACATCCAAGTGAGGTCACTTGAATATTATAACAATGATTGTATATTTATTTAATGGTATTCTACAATGAAGCCACATCCAAGAGAAGCCACTTGCATATTATAACAATGATTGTATATTAATCTAATGGTATTCGACAATAAAGCTACATCCAAGGGAGAGCACTTGCATATTATAACAATGAGTGTATATTAATGTTATCGTATTCGTTTCTTTCATTTAATCAAAAGTCTCCTGTGGTGTGTGTCCTTTCAAATACAACAAAAAACGGATCACTGCTCGCATTCAACAGGCTCCATTTCACACCTGACTCTGTTCAAACACCTGTAAAACAGAAACCACAATTAGTTCAGAGCTGTAATTTGCCACATAACCCGCAGACATATATATCCTTGGACAAGCAAAAATTCAGCTAGATTATACAACTACAAGTGGGTCAGGGACATTACTTATTTCACACCCCTCGTATGTTTGCTACATTATGTGCAGATATGCTTACCTACTCAGAAACTGTGTCGTCAATATACACAGATGACGCATTTTCGCTTCTTCTAACATCTACAATTACTCCTAGTTCAATGAACGTGACTGTAAAAGATTTGTTCATGGGTTAGTTTATACCCATACTGACTAGGTCTGTAAGAAAAATGATACCAACAGAAAACAACCATTCAAATGTAGTAGAAAGTAATCCATACCTTATTGAAATATCCTCAGAAAATTCAAAAATACGAATACGTGGAAGCAGCAAGATAAGGAGAAGAGAGTTTTAAGGGTCAGGTAAAGAGACTGGAAGAAATACTCAGAATACCGGTACGGGAAGGCATAGAATTACATACTGGACAGCCAGATGCTGACACCTAAGAGTCAGATACGTACATTACATGGCTACAAAGAAACATCAATTACTCAGAGAATGATGGCGCCCCCGAACCTGTTTTTTCGAGGTCAGAAGAAACATTTTTGAAAGTTTTTATTTTGCTATTAATTAAAAATTGTGCCGTTATTTTTTTTTCAAACATTTTAGGGTCCTGGATATGACCTTAAACTATATCCACTGGTGAGGCCCAAGCTTGCGGGCTGTAGAGAGTGTGGGGCCACCTTTAAATTGCCATTGTTCCCAGGTCTACTCTGACCCGGAGTCGTAGTACCTGTTAGGATCCAACTATGGGTTAAATATAAACCAACTTGAAAACAACAAATATATTCTATTAAAATGTTTTTCTTCTGAATCTTTGGATTCGGCATTAAATCACCTGAAAGGGTTGATATGCCGTAAAACAAAAACAACCAACCAACCGACCAACCAACCAACCAACCAACCAACCGACAAACAAACGATTGACCGTTAAACACTCTATCGGCCTAATTAATTTACAAACGGAATATATAAAGTACCTTATTTCCATGTGCACTCAATCACTTTTTAGTAAACATTTTTACTTGTCTGTTTAATTGTAATTGTTTTTCCTCTGTTGTTAATATGCAATACTCGAGAATAAAAAAGCAGCAACGCAAAACGTACGATATAAAAGTATTTCAAGTGTTCCTACTCTATCCAATAATTATTCCATCAAATAAAATAAAGGTTAAAAATAATTATAGTGGTGAATATTTTCAATAATAAACTTAACAGATATGACATGCTTTCTTAAGCAATAGAGTAAAACATACAATGAAAAACGTTAATTAAAACATCTCCTAATACTAAAATGAATTCTGAATTAATTTTAAATAATAAAAAAAGAAATTATATTCTTCTATATATTTTATAGATATTTTACTTTCATTGTTTTCCTTGCAGGCCTAATTCACTGTTGTTCATTTACAACTGCCAATGATGGAAAGGATATTCGAGAAGCTATAATCAATATTGCTTTCCGAAGCAAAACGTTTCTTTTTCTTCGTCTTGCTTTTCAATGAACACGGAAAACCACTTTCACATGTATAAAATATCAAATAAAATAGTGATTTATTTAATCGATCAAATAAAATATATCAACTAAATAGATATGGCAAAGTTATTGTTGATTTCAAGCATTTACTTAAAGGTGATTATAATGCGAGAAAAAAACCGTTACATATTAATAATTGGTACTTGATAGATAAAAGAGTTACTGACCGTATATGGTACAATATTAGATTGCTCTGCTGGCACATGGGTAAACTCCTGGCTCAACCTTGCTTTAGTAAACAGAGATGGACTAAATTATGAGCTGAGTTTGACAATAAATATATGGCATAGATTAATTGTACCACACACAGAATTCTTAAAATGAATTAGGAATTTAGAGAGAATTATAGGTGTGTTAAGACCAGGACTAAGACTTAGCAGTGGACGTACAGAAAGGCATGCATTTTTCATAATTCTTCACTGACATTTGACGTGAATATTAACGTAGGAGAATTACCACTTACAAATCTATACGCATAGTGATGACAACAAACAAAAAAGTTATTTAATTTTAACTTAAAATTCATTTAAAATATAAATTACTTTTAACCGGGTAAATAGATCTAAATGCAAGTATCAACTTGAGAAATAAATTTACACGCTCTGTTTGCGGTAGGTTTGTTAGTGGGATATAGGGTACGTATCACTTCATAAGATAGTATGCTTATCATCAAATCCTCAAAAAATATCAAAGAACATTGATTGCTATTTTCGTAATTAATTTTGAGCGATGGTTTAACCGGGTTAGAGAATGTAATGTGCATTTGTATTACTCCGTTTGAAGCTAAGTTTTGAAACGGAATTCTGACCAAAAATCTTCTGGTTTATTTCGATATTACAAATGCTGGTGACAGTTCTACAACCTTTCCCTTATTACTACAATATTCCTCATTAATAATACGCCATACTTGTGTAAAAACATTAGTAATGTTTTAACTATTATCTTAATAGAATTTTATTTTTATTCTTTTCAAGCATACGCAACAATATATGTATATATGTCCGTGTGTGTGTATATATATATATATATATATATGTGTGTGTGTGTGTGTGTGTGTGTGTAATTATGATGAAAATGCTACATTGTATGCCTAGAAAATACTAGTTTAATGTTTTCGCAGTCATCCGTGCAAACGGTAAGGATTGTAACTGGTCGAATGGTTTGGAGCCGACAATGAAGTAACCGTTGACTCAATTTGCAAGGTACATTACAACTATACCACTGCCAACCGCCATGAGAATCAATAGACATTTTACATTTATGAATTCGTTAGATATATGATATATATAATTATATATAAATATATATATATAAATATATGTATATATATATATATATATATATATATATATATATATATATATATGTTAGGTTGGTTCGAAAACAATATCGTTTTCCAACATATGTAACATTTATATAAGATTTCTGAATTAATATTTTAATATGTATAGTCATGTTATATATCATATTTAAGCGTGTAGTTCGCTCTATCGAACCGTGTTATTCATTATCCTTCTTACCATCTTCATTCATTTTTCCCAGGCTTTTTGACAGCATGGAAAAATTTAATTCCCACGACTTTTTGTTCCTGTTCAAGCCTAAAAGTTGGCGAGATAGCTTGTAATATCAATGACATCTTTGGCCCCGGCACAACTACTGAACGTGTAGCACAACTGTTGTTCAAGAAATTTCGTAATGGTAACGAGAGTCTCGAAGGTGAAGACGGTCGAGATCGACCGACTGCGGTTGATAACGAACATTGAAAAACTTAATTGAAGTCGATCCCCGCAACACCACGCGAGGAGTTACTGTTCAACTCGAGGTCGACTACTCAACAATCGTTCGCCATTTAAACCAAATAGAGTAGTAAATAAAGTTACATAAATGGGCGCCGAATGAATTGAACGTCAATTTAAAATAGTCGTTTGGAGGTGTCTTCTACCCTCCTTCTGCGCCACAAAAACAACCCATCTCTCAGGCAAATGTTCGCGTGTGATGAGCAGTTGGTCCTCTACAAAAAACGGCGACGTTCTGCATAATGGTTTGATGCCGGATAAACATTATAAACATTTCCCGAAACCAAAATTGCAGAAAAAAAGGTTATGGTGACTGTTAGGTGATTTGAAGCCGGGTGCATCCATCGCAGCTTCTTGAATCCTAGCAAAATGATTACAGCAGAGAAGTACTGCCGACAAATTGAAGAAATGAACCCGAAGCTCCAACGTATGTTTCCGAGTTTCTTTTATTCCTTTTCGGGCAGTTTGCTGCATTCACTTACTATATGGTTTATCGTTTCGTCTCTCTGTCCACATAGTCTGCATGTACTGTTTTCTTGTGTTTTATCGATCCTTGCATTGATATAGTTGGTTCTTATCGAGTACTCTTGTGCTGCAGGTATTAGAGATACAGTTTCTAGGTTTATATGTCCTTTTCGCATCCATATCCAGGTGTTTTCGTTATTCTCATCTTTTGGCATTCTCATGAATTTTACGTGGAGTTGTTTCCCTTCCCACTTCTCTTTTCTCGTTCCGTCGTTTGTCTTTCTGTTTTCTGTTTTATTGTTTTTTTTTCGGTGTCTCTCGCTACCATCATTTTCCTTTCAGTGTTTTGCGTTATGTATTTTTCTAGTTCTTTTTTCGTATCCTTACACAGTCTTCTATACATATCAATCCTCTCCCGCCGTCTTTCCTTTTCACGTAGAGTCTACCAGTATCGTGCTTTGGATGTAGTGCATTATGCATGATCATGAATTTCCTGGTTTTCTCGTCGAGTTGTCCCAGTTTTTCTTTTGTCCACCTTATAAACGGTCCAGAGTATCTTACTGAAAATGAGAGTAAATAAGAATTGAAATTAATTTTTAATCTTAGTGTATATCTGAAAAATGTTATCTCTCCTTTTGTTTTAGCTATTTGATGTACAATATATATAAAGATGGTGTTACGAATCTATTCTTTTAATAAAAAAGAATCAAACTGTAGTTCTAAGCAGTACATATCTGAACACTGGTAAATGTACGGGTAGCATTCATTTTGAAGACGCTCTACATGAACAACATTTTGGGTGTGACTTCTAACAGGTGTGTAAAGGTAGGTTTTTTCAGAACTTCCACTGCAGGAGCAGCCGACACACAACTGGTCTTGAGATTAGCTACGAATCTGAAGATTAAGTCCACAAAAATTGAGGTAATGTCCATGAGATTTATTTATTAACATGGCAAAACTAATTTTTATTGGGGATAAGAAACGCTTTGAGTGAACTTGCACGTCAGAAAGTATATGGGGACATCGCTAAATTAAGACAGTTTTACATTTAAAATTTCCAATTATTTAAATGACTTCTAGAACATTACTTTTCAAACAATTTATTGTTAAACATCTACCATTACACAGTTCAAGTGGATCAAGTTTTTTTTAATAATATAACTAGAGCTCGGTTTAATACCAGGAAATAATGTGGAATTACAGGCGGTTGTTGTGAATTCTATAGGAAATTCTACTTCTAGTCTCCATTAATAATACAATAAATAGATTATTAACTCTTGCAAAAGATTATAATTGATCACATCAACAGTATCATTTCCAGTAGCCAAGATTTTTTTTTCCAAAAGCCGTCCAAAATTGCGGAAATTTGCAGCAATATCTGGGTCACCCGTAGTCATCAGATCATTAATCGAATTTACGTGTAGTCACATGGTAATTCGTGTAATTGAGGAGTTCTAATAAATCCTATTGAACCAGTGCCAATGAAAAGGAGGTAGTTTGTAAAAAGTACTGCAGACGGACCATCAAATAAATGTGTCCTCATGATAATATTCTTCCAACTGAAAACCAAAATCTTGTTAATACGCAGTATTGAAGAAGTGCCAAATATGCATTTTAAACGGAAAGAAAGAATCCAGCTGTAGGTCTTCAAGAAAAGTGGCATTTTATTTGATAGACAAATCTGGCATTGCAGACTATTACGTTTCGTTTGACCTATCTCTCTTTTTTACAATTCTTAAGGTTACTTACAGCAATATCATACTTTAATATTAATAATGTAATGTTCTGGTCAGGATGACTTCGAAATAAAATGTAAAAAAATAGAACTATATTCACAGTATTATAATTATTGGCAAATGCCTCTTGATACTTCTACCAACATTGGGTGGATGAACGTAAACTTCATAACATTTATTGGTTTTGACAAATTCAAATTTTATTGAATGTTAAAAAATATATGGCAAGAGAACGCCTGATTATGTTATAATAATTGCTTTAGTGTAAACCTTTCAGGTGGATTGAAAATGTCAACTTTTATACGTTTTTTTCGAGTATGCTGAGAAGAAATGGCACAATTAAATGTGTGCTGATAAGTCGTTTACCAGATAAGAAAACATATATGACACATAAGACTAAGGTAACCCCTAGAAGTCCTTTTTTCAGAACAGAGTAGTTTGTAATGGGCATGCATGTAATTAAATCGACAACAAAGCAAATCTGTTTTACTCTCTCCAAATGGACATAAAGGGGGGGTTATTCCGAAAGTTGTTCGAAACATGAGAAGATGGTGGGTGTTTATTTCAGTGGCCTTTATTAAATTGGGGAGGCTAGCAGCGTTTATTCTGAAAATCGTTATAAATATGTAGAGATTAGGGGCGTTTATTCCAAAAGTCGTACTTAAAATTATGAGGTTAGGGTGTTTATTCCAAAAAGCTGTTCATAACATGGTGAGATTAGGGGTGTTTATTTCGAAAGCCGTTACGCATCCGCATTACTGATTCCTCCGTTGTGAACAAATAACTGTCAGAGATTATATAAGATTTTCCGTATGGTAAGTAATGTTATCATGCCTAGTAAACTAATTGTTAACCCCAAAGTTAACTGTAATATTTGTAGTGAACATACGCAAAAACCTATAAATGTCAACAATTACAATGTGAATGGTGACTTTTATTTATTGTAAAAAAATACCGGCAATTGTTTATTTTACTATGAAAGACCGTGTATTTAAATATGTCATTAGAATTAATATTTATTTTCTCAAAATTTAATAATAATTCATATTTTATTTGAGAAAATTCATATTTTGTATTAAAATACACAGCTATTTTGTGTTGTCATAATTTTATTTTACATTAAACTTCATTCATAGAAGAAAGGCACATAATAATTAACAATGTTCACGCCCATCCCATATGAAAAATTGTATGCCAAATAGAAATATTATTATTTAGTAAAAATGAGAGGGGACGTTGTTAATATTTTGTTCTTACATCGTTTCTCATTTTTCGTTCCAATCGCCTAACTAATGTTCATCTGTTTGTGAAAAAGTTCTAGTCGACTAGCAACGAAGTGATAGCATCTGGCTTCGTTATAAATCAAAATAAATCTTTCCTTGTCTTACAATTTTAATTAATTACTAGGAAAATATTGAAGAAAAATACCGCGAAATTTTCCCGAGGGTTTATGCAATAATTTTAAACAAAAACAAATCTGTAAGTAAATATTTATGGAATATAAAAAATTCGAATCGAAGTCGTGAATCGTATAGGAATCCCCCAGAAATTTGTCTGTTAAGGGGTCAAAGTTCAACTATTTGACCTTTCAGAACTCTACCTAAATCCTCCGCCAATTTTGGGTATAAACAATTGAAATTTTAGATATAGGTTCCTTGTACTTGGATCTAACTTAATAACTTGATTTGAGCGCAAAACAAAAAAAATGCTAATGGGTAATAATAGGGATGAACATTTTTTTTTAAATTGACCTCTTCGGTCTCTATCAAATTACTCAGAAAATGTATGGGCTAAACTATTAAGATTTTACGTACAGTGTATTCAGAAATAGGCAAAACCTTTAACCAGTTTCGGTCAAAAATTTCAGCTATCAATACATAAACGGTTGTATGTATGTATGTTTGCATGTTGGCCTAAAACATTCGACAGATGCGACAGATTTTCACAAGATCAGTATCGTTTTGAATCTCAACCCGTCAGACGAAAACTCCCGCAAAATTGTCTAAAAGCATTACATTCTTCGCCCTCAGCTTGGCACTTTTTTACAGGGAGTGAGCGCTTATTTCGCCGATATTTTCGAAAGTCTTTTCGATTGTCTAGACTTAATTTAAACTTACGTCACTTCCGGTTTGACGGTGGTCATAACCGTAAAGACGTTACGTTTTCCCCATTATTTTACTCCTTCACGGTACGGGTTCGAGCCTGCCTTTCTCACTAGCATATTTTGTCTTTGTTGCTTAAGGCACATCTCCAAACACCCGGGCAATGCTGTGCACTCATGACTCATGCTAGTATATATATATGTATATATATATATATATATATGTTTGGAGATGTATATATATATATATATATATATATATACTTCATTTACTCACATAAAATTAATATACGAAAGTATAGATTTATGCGTAAACTTTAAGTATTTACTTATAAAGTGCTCAATACGTAGGTAGAGCTAGTTAGTCATTTATAAAATATATAAGCCTGAGGAATCCTAGAGTGGATGAAACGCCGAATATTCAGTGTTGCTTAATCGCCATATATATTTTATAAATTACTATATATATATATATATATATATATATATATATATATATATATATATACACATATATATATATTATTGGAAGTTTTTTTAACATTTTAGAACTATATATTTTTTTTCTAATTTTATTAGCATTCGTTGGAAAACTATCTAAACATTAGGTGGGTTAAACACCTGCAATTACTGCATCCACTTACTCTCTCGAATTAACAATAGTCCTCATATTTATTTAATTGATCATCAGTTGTTTACCACGAAACACTTTTTCGGGGATTTAAAAACAACATAGTACGTTAAATCATGACTCCATGGCACTGTTGATCAAACACCAACTCCTTTAATCACAAAACTATGTTCCAGATATTGGATCTAGTCTGTTCATGGTTAATGCGGCTAGCCTTAATAATCATGTTATAAAAACTGTATTTTTTACTTGTGAGATTCGTCCATGTCTCAGTCATTGACATACAGTCCTGTCTCGTTGTATCACAACTCATCAGTGCCGCTAGACGTCTACCTATTCGAAGCGGAGGATTGCACCTCGAATCATCGAGTTGACAGTCGGCAGTTCTACCGATCGAACCACGGGAGCGGCGTCCGTAAATTATCTCGCCAAATGTCTATTTAAACAAACATGTGTTCACAACTTTTACTGTGCTCTAATCTCTTATTTATAAACAAACAATTTGAACATCTATTTTTGGGAAGAGAAAAAATCGTTAACATATTTAAAATTATATTTATTATGAAAGGTTTGTCATTGTTCTCTTTCAGACGAAAAATTCGTTGGATATTAAAAAAATTGATTGTGTTGTGAAAAGAGTAAGCTTTTATAAGAGCCGTTAAAATGTTTTAAAATGCATATCATATAATTTACATTCTTTTTAAAATAAATATGCCCTATAAAATTCAAATGTGGATTTGTGAATTATGACAATGAGAGTAGTTTGTTTTGTAATTTATCAACTGATTATTTGTATTCATTTTTATAATGTTTATGGTGTTTCTATAATGTGAGAGACGTATCATGTGCTTAACATTATATTATCTTACTTGTAATATTAGTTTACTTGTTAATGGCGATAAATAATATAAAAACTTTCACGTAATTTAATTGTGTTTAGATTTGCGTTGAGCACTGATTGAAGATGTCTCTTTCGCTGTTTATTTGAAATAAACTGTACTATTTCTACTTGTTTGAGATCAAAAGTATGAGTATGCTGCAATGTTCAAGAGAAATTACTATTTTTTTATCTCTTTGAAGTTAATTCTGTTTTATCTTCAATCTACGTTGGTTTTTTATATGCAGTGTATATGCCTGTATTGAAAACTGGTTTAATTTTGGAGATGTTTTTTTGTTTTGTTTATTTTTGTTTTTTTCTTTAATGCTAGTTTCATAGTTTGTGATATGGTTTGCATTATTCCAATTCCCAGCAATCTGAGAGTGTTGCATATTATTGTATTATTAATGTGTGTAATTAAGAGAGATATTTGTTCATGAGGAAAGTTGCAGGTTTATATTATGTATGCTTATTTATGCTCTAAATAGAGTGTGACTTTTTTTCTATGTATTTAATATAAAATATGTGACATATTGCAATGTTTTCAAAGTATTTTAGAGGTATTCTTATTCCTCGACCGGATGTAAACTTATTGAGGCACGTCGGAAGAAACCAATTATCATGTTTATTAATATTTTGTTATTATGGCTAGAGAAGAAATGTATGTAATCATTTTTGTGTGTAGCTTTGCTGTGAAATTTTAAGGATAGTTTATTATTAGATTCTATGAAAAAAGTATTCTAGAAAAGGTAATGAGTGATTGTTATCTGTTTCATAAGTGATATTTATAAAATGGTCAACTGATTCTAATGTGTTTCTAATATTAAGCATGTACGCATTTTCGGCAAGAAAAATAAAAAATGACATCAATATATCTATTTTATTCTACGTGTTGAGATTATCTAAATCGAAAGGACGAGATTATAGTATTTCTAATAAAAGGCGCGATAATAGTTTATTAATACAAAGGCATCCAAACGTTTTATATGTAGAAAAAACTATATATATATAATATATATATATATATATATATATCTATATATATATATATATATATATATATACACGGTATTTCATTGTACTTCAGTCTAAATTATCAGAAATTAAAGGGAATTTTACCGGTTGATCTTTACATGGGATACATATATATTCAAATATTCTGTTTATGTTATCCTTTGTTTTTCATGCATTGAATAACTAAAAATGTTAGGACATCCTATCTTTAATTGACCATTTAAAAATGTTATCATATACATTTCTTGTGATTTCTTGGCCATACTTCAAATAAAATAATTCATCTAGTTTGATTTAGTACTACATTTTGTGTGGTTCCTTTTTCTCTCAGTGACGGTGTACCATTTCTGGTATGTTATCCATGCCGAGGAAGTCTTCTTTGGACCGCGAATACTATGTAATTCTAGATTTTTATCCAGCCTTTACTTGTAGGGAAAAGTATCTTCAAACGAAAGTTGACCTGACAAACCTCTTTACGGAGAGGCTTTAGTCACAGCAGGACAGTGTTTATTAAGCATTTAACATTCTCTCCACAAGGCATTATGGCTTCTCTAACTCCGCACACACACACACGCGCAGACACACACACACATCCTCTCACACACATATGTACATGTATATATATATATATATATATATATATATATATATATATATATATATTTATCAATATGTAAATATCCATGTCTATATATGCATTCGTAGGTATATAGCCATGGAATAATAACTTAAGAACTTGACTCTTATTTTTGAACATTCACAGTTGTAATTACATAAGTAAGTGACTTAAGCTCACGTTCACAGATCATGATGTTATAATCATAAGATTACTCTAGATCGTCTTGACATTCATGCTTCATATAAATGTTAATTTTAAACGTACTTCTTGCAGTTAAAGTTGCTCGTGCGGGTTGTTCCTTGCCAATGGAGTCAGAGATGCCATTCTGTCCGGGTCCGAATATTCTGATAGTAAACATTATGTTTAGTTATATATAAAATTTGTTTTGACATTAATGCTTTATCGTTGTCTAGTTTATTCTTTGTATTTAACTGTGGTTGGTACGTTGATTTTTCTATCCGCTTTCAATTTCGCCATGTAAAATATTTATTTACGATATAAGCAGATATATATTCATTCACGTCTGCGAGCGGTGATCCTTGCATCTGATCTTAAAGATATATTCACATTTCAACCTCACCACATACACAATTAAACGCACAAATATATTGATATGATTATTCCAGGTTATATAGTTCTAACGCGTGAATTTCTAATGAGTTAAACGAAGTATGGCAAGATATACATTTTAGCGTCGCTTTACATAAACATATAGATATCGCTGCGCAGGCATAACTATGTTTCAGTAAACTAGTTATCAGTAAATATACGCATAACGAGGTAATATCGTTTTGACTTGTATTGAACAAGCACACGGTTTCTAAACAAAAAGAGTTGTTATACACAAAGAGTGAAATATGGTCGCCAAAGCGTGTTTTTCTAAATAACAATCTATCTATCTATCTACCTATCTATCTATCTATCTATCAATGTACGTATATATATATATATATATATATATATATATATTTGTGTGTATGTGTGTGCGTTTATGTATGTGTTCATGCGCGTATGTGCGTGTGTACATAGTAACTTATGAAGTAATTTTTAAAAATCGATACATATTTTATACACTTTATTGTTTGTGTTTATATATATATATATATATATATATATATATATATATATACTTCAGAATAGTTTTTATTTAACAATCAGTTGTTATGGAAACGTTAGATTGTAGGTTTACACAATTTTACTGGCAGTGATATTCTATAAGTTATCCCATCTCAACAGGAATTGCTCGATATGCAAGATAGAACAAATAAATTAATTTGTAATTAAATGAATTTAAAAAAAAAACACTCATTGAAATGAAATGAAGTGGTTGAGTTTCATATCAAAGAATTTTTATTATTCTAAGCAAGACACTTATAGAATATTACTGTCCTGCTTACAATAATAAAAATTCTTTGATATGAAACTCAACCACTTCATTTCATTTCAATGAGAGTTTTTTTTTAAATTCATTGAATTCCAAATTAATATATATATATATATATATATATATATACGTGTGTGTGTGTGTGTGTGTGTGTGTGTGTGTGTGTGTGTAAAAAATTGATGATCGCACTCCGACTTCTGCGGACGATCATTTATGTCATAATCGATCGGAGACCATCCTGTCGAAAATTTCAGAACTTTTTAAACTTTTTTTTAATGAAAACTATTTCTTTAAGCAAAAAGAGAAATATATTATTAAGCAAATATGTTTACAATTTCCTAATAACATAAGATAAATAAAATCGTAATAATTATAATGGCAATAAAACACGCCTGTACTTATCTTCAATATTTTATCATTATTTTTTGTATTCTTTATATTTTTTTATGTTTTTTTATCTTTTTTATAATTTATATTTCCTATTATTATGTTCAAATTTTGATATAATTATTGTCATCACATAACAATCAATTTATGAAAATAATATAAGTGGCCTTTATATTATTATTATTATTATTATTATTATTATTATTATTATTATTGGCAGAAATTACGATTTGTCTGCTTCTATGAAAATTACTGATTTCCTAAAAAGAAAAGTAAAATGTATAGTAGAAAAAAAACAAACAAAATGTTGAAGTGTGAGACAAAGGATAGAGAAATATGAAAAAGGAAAAAAAGTCAAGAGGAGTAAAAAAAAAAAAGTTCCTTTAGAATACTATAGCCTTGTCTACCAGC
Organism: Euprymna scolopes; assembly: GCF_053919585.1. Classification (NCBI taxonomy): domain Eukaryota; kingdom Metazoa; phylum Mollusca; class Cephalopoda; order Sepiida; family Sepiolidae; genus Euprymna; species Euprymna scolopes. The sequence goes on along the minus strand of NC_136499.1, from coordinate 55,818,767 downwards.
GCTATATATATGATATCAAAAGATATATTGTGTATTTCTATCCTCTCGTTCTCTGTCTAATCTTTTTTTCATTTCTGTATTTTTTTATCAATTTTACTAGACAACGCCGTCGAGTACATTGCTAATAGTACCTTTGTAACCTACTTACATAATACTTAGTAACGGGTTAATTAGTTAAACAATTGTATCACATTAATTCCACCTCTATTCAATTAAATTATGTATATATATATATATATATATATGTATATATATATATATATATATATATATATATATATATATATATATATATATATATATATACAGTGATGATCATATTTATTGGCACGGTAAAATAAAAGTTAAATTTTGTCTAGTAAATTCTAAAAAAGGGATTAAATTAAAGAAAATAACAAAGTATATTATGTATTTTTAACTGGCCTTTCCGATGCAGCAATCGGATTTTAGAAAAAATAAATAACAAAGGAACAACAAACATAATTGCAAACCACCCTTGTTCAAAATTATTGGCACGGCTTTGTTTTTCTTTTAGTATCAGTATAATAGCAATCAATTTCCGGTTTACGTGCTTTCTGAACTTTTTTATAGCCATATTATACTTGTTTAACGCTAATTCAGTGAATAATTGTTTTCAGATAATTTTTAGGTAGCGATTAATTTAAACTATTATAAGTGACTAAATTATAATTTTCAATCGCCATGGTTAAAACTAAGGAACACAGCGAAGACGTCAGGAAGCTTGTTGTAGCATGCCATACCAATGGGGAGGGCTATGATAAGATTTCAAAGAAGCCAAACCTTCCCAAATCCACTGTTAGAGCCATAATAAACAAGTTCAAATCGCAAGGCCACGTTATGAGTTTAGAGGGTAGAGGGAGAAAAAGGATTCTTTCCCCAAGAGATGAACGGAAAATTGTTCGACAAGTAAAACAAAACCCAAGGATCTATGTTGGGGAGATTGTTGATGAACAGAGCACCTCTGGAGTGAATGTATCTCGACATACAGTTGGTAGAGTTTTGAAGAGAGCTGGTTTAAAAGCATGTCGTCCGAGAAAGGACTACCCACTAATCTAGTGTTTCCTTTTCAGATTAAATATGTTTTAACTTATTTCAAAGTGTTTTTTTAACATGTTTTTGTACCCGTTTGCTCGTATATGTGTGTATACATATACACACACACACACACACATATATATATATATATATATATATATATATAAATATATTATTCAATCTCAGGAATTAATATAAAAATATATAACTGTATATGTAAATTTTCAGTATTTACTTCGTGTTCTCTACATACGGAGAACCAATAAATTAATGGGAAATACTTCCAGGATAAAGGGGTAGTTGTCCTCAGGTACACCCACCTCTTTTGTGTTTTATTAGTAGGTCGGATATCCTTTGTTGTAATAAGCTGACCTACTTTTAGCGTAATTGTGGGTAGATATGTTATTTTGTGCTTTGTCTATATTTCTCTAAAAAATAATGATAAATATTATTTGTAGCTTAATTGGCATATATATTTTCACAAATTACTGTGTTGGTGTGTAAATATATATATACATATATATATATATATATATATATATATATAGAGAGAGAGAGAGAGAGAGATAGAGATGGGGCGGACTTAGAAAGAAGCTTTAGTGTACATCACTGATGGTTCTATTTGATAAGGCTTATTATACTCGTGAACATTTTCCATTCGCTTATTCAAATATCCTAAGAGGGGGATGTTTATAGACCTTATAACATTCCAGAAATAAACATTAACACTACACACAGAGCTTATAGTCCACATCGCTAACCATTGACCTGTTTAAACTTCGATTATCCCACATCCTATGCATAAAAAGCTCGTTTGTTTGTTAGAACATTCCATATTATATGGGATGGATATACCTCTTTTTGATTACTGACACATCTTCCTTTTGAAGTTACAACTGTGATAATTCGCAGATGACAATGCTAATAGAAGTAATGGCAGATTTAAACATAACCTAATCTGACTACCTTATGGAAACGGCTGTCATAAATGTCGTCGAGCTTTCAGATGTCAAAACCCGACTTCGAAGCCATCTATCTAAACGGAACCGGTGCAATCGAGTGTGAATAATTGATTGTTGCCTGTGCTGACAACGCCTACTTAGGTCAATGCAGTCTGACAAAACAATACTGAAATATGTTCTTAGATCAAGGATACGAGCTAAAAAATGTATCGTTTATTGCAGTAATATATAATTTACAAATGTCCATAAAGGTATTGCCCAGTGGCCTAATATACATAGCTCTGACAATCAACTGGAATGTTACTGGTTAGATATCGGGTTTAGATTGCAATCTAGTATAGCTAGATTAAAGACATGCAATACAGCGAAACATCCTGCCTGTTGGTGAATATATATATATATATATATATATATATATATATATATATACAGAGAGAGAGAGAGAGAGAGAGAGAGAGAGAGAATATTCAGATACTACGATTCTATCATATAAATGTATGTATGTGTGTATGTGCTTGTGTGTGGTGGTATGTATGTTCGTGTGTGTGTTTATGTGTGCATGCTTGTGTGTGTTTACGTGTGTGTATATGTGTGTATGTGTCAAATTAAATTAAATGTGCTAGATGATGTAGATAGAGTTTTCTTGCTGGAGGGAGAGGAAAGAGACAACCGGATAAGGGAAAGAGAAAAAATCAAACAGCATAAAAGGTAAAGTTTTCATAGAAAAACGTAACCATTTTGTACTCCCGAGCAACGACGTGTAACTTGCTCGTCTTAGAACAGCAGATGTTTCATCGACGAAATCAAAGTTATCAATTACTCCCGATCAGATTATTTTCAATTATATGTAGCGAATTTTATACTTTATATATATATATACAGTGATGATCATATTTATTGGCACGGTAAAATAAAAGTTAAATTTTGTCTAATAAATTCTAAAAAAATGATTAAATTAAAGAAAATAACAAAGTATATTATGTATTTTTAACTGGCCTTTCCGATGCAGCAATCGGATTTTAGAAAAAATAAATAACAAAGGAACAACAAACATAATTGCAAAAAACCCTTGTTCAAAAGCACGGCTTTGTTTTTCTTTTAGTATCAGTATAATATCAATCAATTTCCGGTTTACGTGCTTTCTAAACTTTTTTATAACCATATTATGCTTGTTTATTGGCACGATTTATTTAATAATCAATTGTATAGCCTTTCGCCTTGATTACCTTCCTCAGTCGCTTTTCATAGTTTACAACCAAGTTGTTGCACTCTTCAGTAGTAATTTTAGCCCACTCTTCCTGACAATAATCCTCCAATTGAATAAGATTCTTAGGCTTCCTTTGCATTACCCTCAATTTTAATGTTCTCCATAAATTTTCAATTGGATTAAGGTCTGGGCTTTGTGATGGCCACTCCAAAACATTAATATGATTGTCCTCAAGTCATTTTTTAGTCAGTTTAGCCGAATGCTTTGGGTCATTATCTTGCATGAACCACCAACGACGACCAAGTGAGAGCTCTTTAGCAGAGTCTTTCATGTTTTCATCCAATATTTTAACATAATCTTCCTTTTTTATGCTACCTGTGACCTTAACAAGTCGCCCTGGTCCAGAGGCAGCAAAGGATCCCCAAAACATCAAACTGCCTCCACCGTGCTTCACTGTGTGTATGGTGTTCTTAGGCAGGAAAGATTCGCCAGATTATCTGTAAATATAAGACACTTTATTATGACCAAATAACTCTATTTTCGTTTCGTCAGTCCATAGAACACGTTTCCAGAATGCAACATCTTTATCAATATGACGTTTTGCAAAGGCTAGCCTTGCTTTCAGGTGCATAGGCTTCAATAAGGGGGTCTTTCTCGGACGACATGCTTTTAAACCAGCTCTCTTCAAAACTCTACCAACTGTATGTCGAGATACATTCACTCCAGAGGTGCTCTGTTCATCAACAATCTCCCCAACAGAGATCATTGGGTTTTGCTTTACTTGTCGAACAATTTTCCGTTCATCTCTTGGGGAAAGAATCCTTTTTCTCCCTCTACCCTCTAAACTCATAACGTGGCCTTGCGATTTGAACTTGTTTATTATGGCTCTAACAGTGGATTTGGGAAGGTTTAGCTTCTTTGAAATCTTATCATAGCCCTCCCCATTGGTATGGCATGCTACAACAAGCTTCCTGACGTCTTCGCTGTGTTCCTTAGTTTTAACCATGGCGATTGAAAATTATAATTTAGTCACTTATAATAGTTTAAATAAATCGCTATCTAAAAATTATCTGAAAACAATTATTCACTGAATTAGCGTTAAACAAGTATAATATGGCTATAAAAAAGTTCATAAAGCACGTAAACCCGAAATTGATTGCTATTATACTGATACTAAAAGAAAAACAAAGCCGTGCCAATAATTTTGAACAAGGGTTTTTTGCAATTATGTTTGTTGTTCCTTTGTTATTTATTTTTTCTAAAATCCGATTGCTGCATCGGAAAGGCCAGTTAAAAATACATAATATACTTTGTTATTTTCTTTAATTTAATCCCTTTTTTAGAATTTATTAGACAAAATTTAACTTTTATTTTACCGTGCCAATAAATATGATCATCACTGTATATATATATATATATATATATATATATATATATATATATATATTATGTGTGTGTGTGTACCCGTTCACATACACCTTTCATGATAAAACCAGAACCCAGAATTAGATAGAATCGAGCAATTACATCGACAACGGACAACGCCAGACCCAACGTGGGTTTCAATGTACTACATCTCATCAGTGGCGTGCTCCGACTTAGGCTCGAAACAAGGTCGTCGCACTCATATGGGCCACGGCGCAGTGTATTGGCTATGTCTCTATTTTTTAAATTCTTATGTTTTTATCCAGTTCTACATTCGACGATGTGACAAGCAATGCGTCCTATACAACTAAGATAGTTACTGCTGGTATGCAAGCGGTAGATATCACATCTACAAACGTTAACTGAAATTAGCCAACTCCCCAGACACGATTTCGGAACAACCTATGCAGTACATCGAAACCCACTTTGGGTCTGGCGTTGTCCGTTGTCGATGCAATTGCTGGATTCTATCTAATTCTGGGTTCTAGCTTTATCCTTAAAGGTGTATAGGAACGCGTTTTTATATATTTATCTATACTCTCCTCTTAATGTATAATATATATTGTTCTAATCTCCTTTAAATTATATATATATATATATATATATATATATATATATATATACTCGTATATGATATTAAATAAATAATAAGGAATAAAAGCTATATATGATTTTATTATATAATCAAAACTATAAGGAAATGTAAAGGAAAAATTTAAGAAAAAAACAGTGTAAACCATGACATTTCGAACCATACAACGTCTCATCATAAGACGAGTAAGTCCAGAATTATTCCAAATACAAATATAGAAAGTGCTGGCTCAATGGCTTTTAAACCTTGAACAAAAGACTTTAAAGGACTTGGACTTTTTTTAATTTTATTTATTTTTTTTTGTATTTAATATATTTCCGAACTTATATCTGAACCTATTTTGAGCAACTTTTTTAATCTTTAGGCAATCCCATTTTCTTCATTTTTCGTTTGTATTTTGTCTGTTTTTTTACACGATGGTCAACACTTATCAAGGCCCGGAAGTCACTCAAGGATAAGGATTATTGCAAGTACAGTAGGTTAGTGTGGAGATTTGATTAAGTGTTTACTTAAGGGGCGGCTCATTAGGAATTTGTTAACGTTGGACTTGAAGACATCCAAGTTGTAGTCAGGTGGGAAGCAGGCAGATGGAACATAGTTCCACAGGCGTGCAGTTCAAAGAAAGAAGCTTTGTTCATGGAATCCACGTTTTGATTTAGACACAGATAAAGCGTGCGAGAAATTTTTCACAGTGGATTCAGCTAGACAGGTGTTTATCTTGAAAGATTGGCGAGGGGGGACGATGGATTGGAGTTCAGACGAGCACCTGTCATGAAAATAACGATAAAACAAGGATAGGCTCGCAACGTCTCTTCTGTGGGAGAGAGGTTGCAGGGTAGAGAAAAGGGCATCCCCCAATAAGCCACGAAGTCTATTTTGTACTCTGTCAAGACAGGATAGGCTGTTTTTAGTAGCTCCTGCCCAGATATGGCAACAGTATTCCATCCTTGGACGTACTTGGCTTTTATATAGATAGAGAATTGCATCAGTAGTGAGATATATTCTGGAGCGGTAGAAGGATCCCACCATCTTTCACGCGACCTTGGCAACAGATTTGATGTAGTGTTCCATTTCAGATCAGGAGTAAAGGTTAAACCCAGAAGCTTTTCAAAACACAGGGCCTCTCACAGACGAGAGCCATCCATCCCAATTGATTACAGATGGGTATCAGAGCGTTGATGATGTAAGGATAGGAGTTTGGTTTTAGAAGCATTTAGATGCGGTTGTTTGGTATTTACTTTTATTTTTGTTGCTCTGTTTGTGTGTTCGTTTTCTGTATCTTCGCCCACTGTTTTTTATCTAACCCCTTCTTTCTCCACTTTCTGTTATATCTTCACCGTTTTTTAAGTCTTTTATTATCGGCTTTTTCCGATCTCAATTGGTTTACAATGGACATTATTTCTTTTTAATATTACCTCCATATACCTTACCGATTCCACTTTATATGGTGTACCTACATTTTATTTTTTTTATTGCCATATTATCCAATTCATCTATTCTCATTTCATTTCTAAATATCATTAAGCCAGTTTCTGAGTAGATCGACTCTTTTATTAGGAATGTTATTGTTTATTAGTATTAGGCTATGTGGGATTGTTCATTGCAATATATTTTTTTGGATGCGGAAATAATTTATACACGCTGGATCAAGTTTTATTTAAAACTATTTGTATTCTCTTTGACATTCTGTGTGATAATAAAGAAAGTATTTTTGAGGCCGTGAAAACATGTGGCTAAATGAGGGGAACTTAAAAGCGGCTAGGGCTCGAATTATCACTACAGACAAAAAAAAACTGAACCGTTGCAAACGCCAGTCAACAAAGCAACAAACAGGAAGAAAAAAATAATAAATAACGTTATTTCTCTTACCTGCTCTTCAAAGTTGCGACGTTGCTGTTTTAGCGTCGCGGCTCGTTGTGCCTGGTAACATTTATATGAATATTAAACGAGACCTTTCATAGGCCCAAGGAAATAAGTAAAGTGTTCTCCCATACAAATAACTTTGTGGAAATAACCTCTCGGTGGAAAAAATAAAAGAAAATAAAAAAAAATAAAACGAATCCCGGCCGAAATTCACTCTTTGTTAATTAGAGAAAAAATAGTGTCTTTGACCTTCCCAAAATTTGAATTTCGACGTTAGTAACATCAAAAGAAAATGTTAACATATTAGGTTGCCGAGAGGAAAACAGGAATTAGAGGGTCGTAACATAATTCGTAAATTGTGTCCATGAGCCAGGATTACCGACCTGTTCCACCGTCTACCGGTTCCAACTGATTTATATATATATAAAATCTCTACTCCTCCTGTCATTTACATGTGCTAATTACCCCTTCTACAAAGAAAATAGATAATCCTAACCCCGCCCCAGAATTGAGGTAACGAAACTTATTTCATATTCATACATAAGTACGTATAGAAAGAGTATTTTATTGGAAATTTGTAATTCTTATGTGAATAAAGGAATGAAGTGAGCTTCTAGATTTTGCTGGAATATATATATGATGGGCTGTACACAACGAAATACATGTCAGTGTATAATTATGTTATTAAACACACACATACACACACAGACACACACACACGCACACACACACACATATATATGTGTGTGTGTATCTGTGTCTGTATGTGTGTGTTTAATAATATAATTATACACTATATATATATATATATATATATATATATATATATATATATATATATATATGGAGAGAGAGAGAGAGAGAGAGAGAGAATGTGAAATTAGTGTTAGCACACTGACGCATAATAAAGCCTTGTTTTATATTTCTGTGTATTTTAATCTCATATGCATGGTAAGAATAAATATTAGTCTGGAATTTCATGGTAGTCTTAAATAAAGCATTACATCTGACCTCCTCAGCAAATGATAAGCTTTTCCATAAATTGCGGTCAAATTTTGAGGTAGATTTTTCAAATTCGCACTAATATGCGCAGTAAAAATTCGTAAAATAGAACCGCTAATTCATTGACAGAACTCTTCTTGATATAAGTGAATGAGAGGATCCGGATAATTTTATTAATGCCAATTTCTTGATGATAAACCCTTAACCAGTTTAGATTCAAGACGAAATACAGGGGGCATAAAAGTACAGTGATAAACCTTTTCTTATACGAATATTATGAAGGATTTCCTTTCTTTATGCAATGTATTGCTTTGCTTGGTAATTCATTTGCATAGTTACAATATATTTTAAAATTACCGCAAAAATCAACATTTTATTGTGTCTAATTGTGTTTCTTCTGTGGGCTGTCTCGCATCAAGTGAGAATAAATTAAAACCTCGGAGATTTCCCACATTTTTTTAGTTCGGTTAGTTATTAATTACAAGACATAAATAAATGATGAAATGAAGTAGAGGTTTTATAAGTAAGCTTATTTTTCGCTCCTTGTATTTGAGACTGCTGTATGTGATACGTACTTTTTCTATGTCATGTGGCATATATTTTCTGATTTTTTGACGAATTCCTTGTATAAATCTGCGTAATTTTCTTTAAATTATTAATTTCTAACTAGATACAGTTCGTTTTTATCTGTTTTTTCTTTCGACAACCTAAACTCTGATTTTGATCTTCTATTTCATTTATAAAGATCTGCTTTTATCCTGAAGAACGATTCTGTATATTTTGGAGCTTGTTTTGTTGACTAGTTATACATCATTGTTTTATGTTTATGTAATGCAATATCATACGTGTTATTCTGTAGGATATGGTCGGGTTAATTCTACCATTGTTTAATAGAAATATATTTCTCTTATTTTAATACTAATCCAGCCGTAAATATAGCACATCGTGGGGTAATAACATTGAGGGGTCAAAAGATGTAGAAGTAAATTGAACAGAAAACTAAAAAAAAAAACATTTTTAGCAAGAAATCATATGCTTTTATAATGAATTTCAAAATCCGATAAAATGATTGTGTTAAATGAACACATTGATTTTAGAAAATAAACTGATTGTAAACTAATTCTTAACAAATAAGGTGTCCTTTTACCTAATAATTTTCATAAGAACATCCAAATAGTTTATGATGCACTCAGAAAGGGGTTCACTTATTAAACATTGTGCGAGCTAAGGCTTCCCAGATTTAAATGCATTACATGCGGGTTTACAAACCTTAATAAATACCTGCTTATTTAGTCCAGAAATACAGAGGCTTAGTGACAAATCCTCCCTTTCTAGAGTTACAGCTTTGAATGCATCATGAAAACCAGAGGCACGTGGTACTTTAAATAGGTTTTCAGACTTCTTTTTACAGGAATTGAAAACTATCATATACTTTTGAAAATTCAGTGTGTTGTTACTACACATCGTATGAGATGAGCGACCAATTTTGATGAGTTCAGCTTTAGAGGAAATTTGGACATAGCCAGCTAAAACCTTATTTTTACAGTTGGTGAATTTCCAAAATGCAATCTGAACGTGAATACAAATTAGAAGAACGACATGCAGTTATTGTTTTTACTAAACTTGGAAAATTCTTCAGACACATATGGAATGCTTTAGATGCTATTTTTGCATCAATCAAGCACTAGTTTTTGAGTGGCATAAGAGGTGAACATAAGGCAGTAACTCTGTTATGCATGATGACAGGTGTGGGAGAAGTAAGAAAAATCAGAACACCAGAGTGGATAAGCAAAATAAAAAATTTCATGGATAAGGACTGTTATATGTCGATAAAGACAATACGTGCACAAGTTCAAATCTGTTGCCAAGGCCGCTCGAAAAATGGTGGGATCTTTCTATCGAGCCAGTAGATATCTCTTTGCTGATGCATTTCTCTATCTATATAACAGCCAGGTGCGTCCAAGGATGGAATACTGTTGCCACATCTGGGCAAGAGCTGCTAGAAAGGACTTGTCCTGCCTTGATAGAGTTCAAAATAGACTTCGTAGCCTCATAGGAGATGACCCTTTCTCTTCCCTGCAACCTCTATGTCACAGAAGAGATGTTGCAAGTTTGTCTCTGATGTATCGCCATTTTCAAGAAGAGTGTTCGACTGAGCTTCAGTCTATGGTCCCCCCTCGCTAAACTTTCACTAGAATCACTCGTCTATCTGAAAACACTATCAATAATTTCCCCCACTCTTTATCTGTGCCTAAACCTAAACGTAGATTCCATGAACAAAGCTTCTTTCTTAGAACTGAACGCCTGTAGAATTGTTTTCCGTTTTCCTGCTTTCCGGTTGACTACAATATGGTTATCTCCAAGTCTAACGTAAACAAGTCCTTGATGAGCCGTTCCATATAAGTTAACAAATTTACCGAATTGGTTTATATATTGTATAAATGCTACTGTACTGTCTTTAACCCTTATCATCGAGTGAACTCTTGGCCTTGATTATGTGGTGATGCCAGTGTAAAAAAAGAAAGTTAATGTCAGTGTAGGAAATGCACACACTATTATTCATAAATTGCACCAGTAGTGATATATCGTCTGGAGCAGTAGAAGGATCCGATATCTTTCCAGCGACATTGGCAACAGATTGATGTGCGTGTTCCATTTCAGATCAGGAGTAAAGGTCAAACCCAGAAGCTTGGTAAAACATGGGGCTTCTCCTAAACAAGAGCTATCCAGTTCATTGATGCCAGATGGGGATCAGCGCGTTGATGATGTAAAAATAGGGGCTTGGTTTTAAATGCATTAAAGGTAACCAGCCACGTCTTCTCCCACTGAACCACGCGCTCGAGTTCAGAGGAGAGAGAATCAGAGATAACTTTGTCATTTCAGCCCTTGATGTGTTGCCATAGATGGTCGTGTCATTAGCATATATGTCAACCAATGATTTTCGTATGTGTTTAGGGGGTTCATTGATGTAGATAAGGAAGAGAGTTGGACCCAGGATTGACCCCTGAGGGACTCCAGCATTAATACTGTGGGTCTCTGATTTTTGTCCATCAACCACTACTCTTATGAGCCGATCAGAGATAAATGATTCAATGATTGAGAAAACATTTCCAGTTATACCGTAGCTGGAAATCTTGTGAAGTAATCCCTTATGCTATACCTTGCCGAGGGCCTTCGATATGCCAAGAGCAATTGTCCTTAAAAGAAAGTCCTTGTCAAGAGATTCGCTTATCCTATGAGATATAACCGTTAGCACATCTGCGGTAGATCTTGCAGAACTGAAACCATATTGCGGGTGACTAAGAAGGTTATTTCTGCTGAAGTGGTAGACTATTTCTCTATTTAATATGGATCCCAGCCACTTACTCATGACACACAAGCGACTTATTGGTCTGCACTAAGAGGAAGATTACTTATCACCTGAATTCTTAAATACAGGGTATACTGATGAGTTTTCCAAGATGCTGGAAAGCACTTCTCCTTAAGGCTACGCTTAAACAGTTTCATTAGTATGGGATCAAGTTCTGTTTGAAACTTTTTAACACTATACTTGGGATGCCGTCAGGGCCAGTTGCTTTAGTGGGATCAAGGTTCTTGATTAGCTTGGTGACCTCATGCACAGATGTGTGTATGTTGCCTAGCGTGTTCTGTGTTATAGGAGGAAATATGGGGAGTTGATGTCCTTCGTCGCATAGGGTAGAATTAGCTGCAAAGTTCTTGGCAAATAGTTTGGCATTGTCTGATGCTGACGAGATGCCCTCTGGCCCATTGATAATGGTTGGGATAGAACGGAAACTTCTGTTCAGGGTCCTATTTGTTATTTGCCAAACTGGTGGGACCAAGCCGCTGATCAGCTACTTTGGATTTAACGGACTGACTGAGCATATATCTCTCTTGGATTTTTTTTACTCTTTTATAGTAGTTCTGGCGTTCCTGAAAGCAGCGTTAATCTCAATGTATCTATTACGTTGGTAGTTATGGAAAAAGTGATATCTATGCACGATGGAAGCAGCACATTCTGGGGAGGACCATTGCTGGGTGTTAGGTTTTTGTTGGACTTCTTGGATGGTATAAATCGGTCTAGGCCTACAATTAACCATTCGGTCAGCTCTGATACTATAAGAAATGGAATACAGAGGAAGCTCAGATATGAATGTACGGAAGTTATCCTAGTCAGCCACCGAGAATCGGTATACAGTACGGTGGGCATTCGTCAACTGAAAAACAGTTTCGTTGTATCACAAGTCTTAAATGTAGATACAGAGTCAAGTGCATATAGTCGTGATTGACACACGGACGTCATTTGATATTCTTCGCTTCTATCATTCGACTATCAATATGGAACAGTTAATTCTAAATCCGTTGCATTATAATGAAAATCGATACGCATTTATTTAGATTTATATGTGTGTATATGTAAGAAAAGTAGATTACATATCTGTGCATTACTATATGTACATCTATATCGCCACGCTAAATTTAGGGAGAAAAGTGTCTTCTATACAACATTAAATAAACAACGTATGCATATATTTCGATTGACGTAGACATATTGAGCTAAAAGGTTGTTTATTATATGTTAAGATTAAATAAATATCTATTTAGTAAAACGAAAGAACATAACCTTATTGGCTTTATTAAATTTCTGTTATTGTAAATATTGCTAATAGAGATACTTTTATACGAATATGTATATATATATATATATATATATATATATATATATATATATATATATATATATATATATATATATACAATAGAACTTTGGGGTACGGCATCAAAAAATCTTTTAAAGATAAGGTACAATATATAATACACATGTAGAAGAAAAATAAAATTACAAATAACACTGTAACGTGGAGGCAAATATCGTAACAAGGGAGCAGAAATACATCGTATTAACCAATCATAACCTGAAAAATAAAACATATACTTGGGCCACCGTCTCTCCGTCTGTCTGTCTGTCCGGCTGTCTGTCTGTCTCTCTTTCTCTCTCTTTATATATATGTATATATATATATGTATGTATATATATATGTATATATATATATATATATATATATATATATATATATATATATATATATATATATATATATATATATATATATATAACTACCAGGCGTTGACCGGGTGTTTGGAAATGTATGCTGAGCAAAAAAAAGGTCATTTGACTCCTATTATTCCCCCTTAACATTAATTGTTTTGGGTTCCTATCAAGTTAGTACGTTAGATCCATGTCCAAGGAACCCATATCCAACATTTCAAGTGTTTAGACACCAAAATGTCGGAGGAGTGTTGTAGAGTTCTCAAAGGTCAAATCGTTGAACTTTGACCTCTTATAAGCCAAATATTTGCTCTTAAACTGATCACATAGATTTTCCCAAATCTCAGTACCCTGAATATCGAATTATGAGTCTGTATACTAAAAATTGACAGAGTTATTGCGTAGGGAAATGCACACACAAACACACATACACGTTCCAATTTATATATATATATATATATATATATATAATAAACAGATATAAATACACAGAACTAGCCAGAGAGCTGAAAGAAATATGGATGACGAAGAAAAAGATAATACCTATAATAGTAGGAGCACTAGAAACAATTTCCAAAATTTTTAAAATGAATGGAAGAAATTGGAATCAGAGGAATGGCTGAGAGGTACAACGAATTGAAGTCGAAGATTAATGCACATAAACCGTATGCACAGCCTAGAAAAACTGCTGCAGAGGCAGTAGATGAAGCGTTATATGTAAACAAGGACATTTGAACTGCAGCTCTTTCCTACCCTCCTATTACCTCATCAGCGAGCCCCACCAAAAAAAAAAAAGAAATGATGGCAAATAGTCGAGAAGAGTTAAGGAGGAGAAAAGACCGAGGAGAGACCGTTCACCAAACCTCCGCGTTACAAGTGCGAAGAGAACTGTGAACTACTAGCGAGAAATCGATAGTAAACAATCGTTGCTATAATACGAATTTATCTAAAAATGTAATCGAAAGAGGTGGAGAATACTGGAAATCTGAGGAGACAATGTAACTCAGCTTCCAGAGAACGCCCCGGGGTGGTTTTAATTAGTGATGTTTGATGACCGATGTGAAAGTTCCTTCTGAGGCTATAATGGGAATATTCGTTTCAGTTATGCTTGACTCAATAACCATACTACGCCACGAGTTTTCCATCTAATGTACTCTTAGACTATTCTCATTAGCTTTGGTGTAAAATCACCCTCTGGCGGCAAATAAAAACTGGGGTTAAACAGCATTACACTGTGAGGTCAATGGAATAAATAATAATAATATAAATTAAAATATATATATATAATTATATATATATATAATTAGTTTTAATAATATTATTATGAGTATTTTAACGATGTTAAATCGCATTACGTTCGATTTCCGCAAAATATTAATGTTTTTATTTTGATTATTCACCAATGACTTTCTGTGTGCTTTTGTGTGGCACCATCCATGAAATCGACCACATAATTACGTCTACTTCTAAGTTTACTCTGTTATCTCTCTATTTAGGCTACTCTCCCTATTTGTTCCTTGCCACAGTCGGCACTCAACTACTGATAATGAAATATTGTCTGTACAACACTATTTTACTCGAACGTCGAACGCTTGCAAATACCGTATATTTTTACTAACTTTACATCCTTTTCTTTTGTTTTGTTAATGCCCTATATCATTACAATACTATCTTTCATCCGAGACGTCTTTCCATTTTCTGTATAAATAACTTCGTAACACGCTAGATTTATGCCCAGGCTACCCCATTTTGTGTAATTACATATCGTGTAGTTGTAGACTACAAATCATGATTGCTTTATTATATAGATTTGTATAGACAAATAATTTAATAATATTTATGGATCGAAAAATCCTGACCCGTTCAGTTAAGTGACAAATTGAGGCACTACGGTATGAAGCGAGTAAATTAAACTAGGTAAAAATGGACTTTTCAAGGGTGGTGAGTTTAGCATATCCAGATTTAAATAAACGAATTCGAATTGACATGTAAGAGTGCGATACACATAACAATAATACACTATCTTATATCGAACATTAACGAAGGACACGGTCTAATCTTGAAAGAGATCCAATTAAGAGAACAAAGGAAAAATTTGTTGTATCAGAACGATCGATAAGCAGAGATAGAAAAAGAGAATGAAACGTGTAAGTCGAAGGATGTTTCAATCAAAGTTAATCAAACAGTTTGATCTGTTGAGACATTAGAACTTCAGGTTTTTTCCTTATTACTGCTGGGTATTTATTAAGAAATAAAGCTGGAAGAAGTTGTTACTGCCTTGACTCGCATGCCTCTCGATATTAGAATAGCTTTTATTCAGCGTCTGGGAAATACCGAGGAATTAATGGCAATATGCGGTTGCTAGGAATAAACATAAAAAAGGGTTGTCTATTATGCATAAAAGATGCACATTGATATTGTATGTAACCGGTATGTGACACTTTTATATTTACGTACAATTTTAGTATTCAATAGTATTCCTATGATCGTTAATATATCTACGTTTTTCTTGTTGATTTTTATTGTTTATTTTATTCTTTTTGTTTATGACTAACCTCACATCCTTGTCACTGTTTGTACTTTGTATAATTGATAAATGATTGTAAAACCCTTAACCGTTAGCTATTGATTATAACATTATATTATAACAATAAACATTTAAAAGTGTTATATATATATATATATATATATATATATATATATATATATATATATATATATATATATACTCGTGGTGGTCAGAAAATAGAACATATGTAAATTCATTCCGTTTGGGATAATCTTCAGTTTGTAAATTGTACAGGTACATGGTGTGCAATCGTATGCGGTGTTTTTCCTATTTTAGCTCTCTCTCTCTCTCTTTTTCTCTTTCTCTCTTTCTCTCAACCATCTATTCCATTCGTCCTCTTTCTTTATCTTTGTCTTTCGCGTACTGTCCCGCGTACTCCTTCTCTCTCTCTCTCACTTACTCTCTCTCTCTCGCGCGTACTCTCTCTCTTTCTGAAAAACGGGGACACTTAAATGCACTATTTAAGAATCTTGTGCTTCATGCCAAACTGATCGTTAAATTTATGTTCAGTTTGCATATGAACCCATGTTAATCTCTATCCATTACAACTACCATAAAACCAAAAGATTCAACCTAATATATAGGAGTTTATCTAGTCTTCTGGATGATCCAGCTTAGCCTTATTACTCTAGACCCCGTAGCTTTAAGTTTAGACATCATTTTTCGTATAGGACGGATTTACGTAGCGGTGTGTAATTGGAGTTGCGTATATTGTTATTTTGAATACTTACTCAGGATTTACTTCCCGGATGATGTATTCTCATGTAATTTTATCCAGACAGAATTATGTAGCAAGATTGAAATATGCTCTTTGGCCACTTTATTGTGATGTCTAGTAAGCGTTTACATATTTTGCTGGAATAGGACATATTGTGATCCTTGTGAACCAATCCGTTCTTGAAGTGTGTCATTAGATATGCCAACTCCATTATTTCTCTTATAAATTACTCTTTTTCTCTCTCTCTCAAACACACTCTCTCACCTCTCTCTCCCCACTTTTTCTCTCAGTCTGCAGAGTTCTATTATTTTATTGGCTCACATGAAGCTTTCACACAAGTCAAACGATCTGATTGGAAACCTGTGGTGTTCTCTGGAAGCTGAGTGACAACAAGTCTCCGCAGACGTTTAGCTCTCTCCACGTCTTCGATAGTATTTGCAGATGAATTTGCATCATCGCAACAGCCGCTTACCATTGATTTCTCGCTGGAAGTTGACATTAGTTATACTGGAATTTGAGTGGCACTCAGCTTCCCCAAGATCCCAGTTCTCTTTGCGCTTACCCAGCCAAGGTCTAGCTAGCGGTCTCTCCTCCGTCTTTCAGTCATTCTTGACCTTTCTCGGTCCTTTGGTATCACTTTTTTATTGGCAGAGCGGTGATGAAACAATGGAGGGATGCATGACGGGGGTGGAGAACTTGTAGATCTGCAGCTTTGGTGTTCTTCATTCCCTGTAACGCTTATTCGTTATATTGTCTTCTTGTATTATTCTCCGCATTCAAGGGTTTTCCTTAATATTTCAGTCGTTTTCATTATTGTTAGTCGTTGTACTTTTGCAGTTATTCCTCTGATTCCAATTTTTGACATCATTTTTTCGAACTTTTTCGGAATTGTTCCTTATGCTCCTACTATTATTGGTACTATTTTGATTTTCTTCATCATCCAAATCCCTTTTAAATCCCTGGATATCTTTGTGCATTTGCTCTGTTTCTCCTTTTCTTTCATACTGACACTGTGATCAGCTGGGACAGCAAAGTCTACGATTTGACAGGATTATTATTATTATTATTATTATTATTATTATTATTATTATTATTATTATTATTATTATTATCTTTTAAAATTCATAAAATAGTCGAGAAAAGATTACTTTTCCCTTCCATCATCAACTCTTGTTAAAATGGAAACAATATTATTACGGAAAATTAACATGTTTTCTGAGTTTTTGGTTTCGTCATACTTTGTATGAAGCTACCAAGTATATAATAGTTCATAGTTCATCAATCTTTCACAATTTTCTCTCGTTGACGTAGATTCTGTTGGTTTCCATCTGTAAAGAATGAAGTAAACGTTCGATTTGCTTATATGACACTTCTGGCAGATGAGAGATATTAAGGTTCGTAATATATCTTACTAATTATCGGGTTAAGAAGTTTAAATCACTATATTGGACACCTTAAACTTAAAGGCATTTGTAATGCATTTCAACATATTAGCAGCAAATAGAATCGTCGCACGAAATGAAATAAACAAAACCTCTTTTACACGAAATTGAAAATATTTGTTTAATCGGAAGATGTTCTAATAGTATCCAAATGAAGTGAAAAAACTACTTTAGGTGGTTGCAGATCTTCAGGCGAAGATGGTTAATGTTCTGTGTCCAGTAAACAGGGATAGAAGCGGCGTTTTTCTTTATTTCTAACAGTAGTCATCGCTAATCACAGATTTCAAAAGTCTCTGTAGAAAATTGAATTATAATAGTGTGCTGTTAAAGTTGATTAGAGACTCTGTGTCCAAATCATCTAACGCGTACATTTCTTCGTTACAAAAAAACACATTATTATTTATTGCTGCAAGAACCTCAACTAGTTTACAGCAAATTGTCTAGATTACAAATTATGCCTTTGAAATAGTATGATCGGCGCCTGGAGAGATTTCAATCGAAAACCCGGATGACATATAACAATATAATATAAATTATGATAACTATTTTGTTACAGCAATAACGACCGTTTGAAATGAAGTACTTTTCGGCTTACTGAAACGATTTCCACCATGTATGAAACTACTGTTGATAAATACTTTCTTCCCTAATGTTTTAGTGAGCAGAAGTTTATGTAATTTATAAAAATTTATCAAACCTTTTGAATATATTACTTTGCAATTGATTATCCGACCACCTGATTGATTTTAAGAGATTACTTGCATTACTGCCTGTCATAAAATGCGAATAAAAACAGATAATTATTCATAATTGGTTTATTGAAAATATACAGACAGTTTAAAACGATTTCTCTTTCGTGTGTAGATCAAAAGAAAATATATGAAAGAACTATTCAAGAAACATCAATTACAATAAGTGCGAAAATGTCTATGTTTATATAGAGACAATGTCTGCGTTTTAAATTTGATTCCTACAAAGTCACACATATGGACGCAAGTAGTAATTAAAGGAATCTTAATTAACTGTCAATCTGAGAAGATACCTATTCACAATACTATTTAAAATGCTGATCGCTCATAATTTAACCCATTACTCTACTATTCTGTTAAATGACAAATGTTACATTCAGCTAATTGTCATACATAGATAAAACGTTATTTCTATTTCCCAAGTGAAAGAAAATTACATCAACAGTAAAACGACAGTATGTTTCGTACAATTAGTTCATTTGTTTACACCACCTAGGTGTTGATATGTGCACTAAAATAGTAAACTTCAACGATTATCTAGAATGCCAAGAAAAGTTTCACATCGTCATCATCACCATCATCATCTTATTATTATTATTATTATTATTATTATTATTATTATTATTATTATTATTATTATTATTATTATTATTATTGTTGGCTCACAATGATCTTTTTAGGTTATCAAAGATCTCTTCTAAAATCTGAGTGACAACAAGTCTCCCCAGATTTTCAGAACTCCCCACCTCTTTCGATAAGATTTCCAAATAAATTTGCGTTTTCGCCTCAGCTGTTTACCATTGATTTCTCGCTGGCAGTTTCCATTGGTCTCCACTGGAATTTCAGTGGCAAAAGTCTCCCCAGTGTTCTGGTTCTCTTCGCACTTGTCCAGCGGAGGGCTAGTCAGCGCTCTCTCCTCGATCTTTCCATCTTCCTTGAATTTTCTCGACTATATTCTGGGCATGCGGTCGATAATAGAGAAATTGAAAGCCGAGGGGTGAGAGGATGGGTGAAAGGATAGAGAAGATATTCAGTTTTGATGTTCTTGCTTGCATCTAACACTTGTTCATGGTTTGCCTTTGCAGCAGTGTGATTGGCCCGCGTATGCGGCTCATGTATAATAATCTCCGCATTGAAGGGGTTTCCTTAATATTTCAGCTGTTTTCTTTATAGTTATTCGATGTATCTTTGCAGCTAATCCCGGATACCAATATCTTTCATTAGTTTTTCATAATTTTCCCTTGTGTTCCTACTATTATAGATATTATCTTGATTTTCTTCATCATCTAATTCCCTTTAAGCTGTCGGGCTAGCTCTGTGTATTTGTTTCGTTTCTCTTTTTCATTGATACTCACCCTGTGATCTGCTGGAACAGCAATGCCTACGATTTGATAGGACTTTTATTTCTTGTTAATTATTACGACATACACTTTTCTTGCTTGGATGGGAATGTGAAAATATTTATAATTAGCAGGTTGCCCAGAGTTGCCAAGTCGTAGCATGCACTGAAGTATGGTATTTAATTTAAACAGATTTCATATTTATTAATAAAGAGCCAATTCTTCATTAGTTATTCGCTACCACGCACTCTCACTCTCTTCCCATCTCTCTATCTCTCTTTCTCTCTCTGAGTTTTTTACTAGATTATATTATTATTATACGGAACTCAAGTCAGCTGGCGTTTGCCCAGATAGAAATAACGCGCAAACATTATCTTTTAATTCATACAGCATCTGATGCGAGTATGATTTTTTTCTCTGAACAGTTCACTTATTATAGTAAAAAAAAACAACAAATACTCGAGTTGAGATCGAAATCAAAACTTTAATTCAATGAGTCAAGTACGCTAACTATTCCATAAGCATAAGGACGTTTACAAGATGTTTTAAAATCTTATTAAAAGCTTTAATGTTTCTCGAGAGCGCATGCGCAGTTGTGAAGCAGTTGACGAACAGAAAAAAGATCCAACAAGCCCATGTACCGATTTGCTAAGTTTTAAATTTTAACAACCCAATTAAGATGTTTTCCATATATTCTATATACCAAATTTCATATTTGTAGATTTAAAATTCTATGAGTACAAACATTAAGGGTTGTCCAACCCCCCCCCACACACATTTGAACTTTTATAGATATATTCATTATTTTTTAACTCATATATAATAGTGGCGTTTCGGTGGGGCACAAGCGTATGATCCGCTAAAATATGATATTTTAATCTATGTCTATGACTATTTTTTATTTATCATTATATAGTTAATTCATTATTTATTGTCGTTACTTCTAAAATTAAACAAAAATCACTTAAGTGAAATCAGATACAACCAGAACTAAAACATTTACCTCTCCAAACTTAGTTGTTAACGTTTACACTATTGTAAGATTGATAAGAAAAGGTTACATTTAAGCCCATGTACACGTATAACTGTATATTTGCGCATGCATACATGGGTACTTTCAGTCGACTTGAACCTGTTAAGTTCATTTTATTAATGATGACTATTTTGTACTCATTTTTATCGGCTTAATTCAAAATGAAATCAGTTTCACATGTCTAAATTCTAAAGTTATACACTCTGTCGACAAAACGTTATTGTAATAACCGTTTCTAAAAATACAAACAGAGAAGAGCATTATATACATATATATATATATATATATATATACATAATTAAATATATATGTGTGTGATTGTGTGTGTTTGTAAGCATTTGAATAAGTGACGAGGAAGAACACCGTTAGAATTAAATATATATTTATTAACTAAATTATATGAAAAATGTAAATTCAGCAATATCTTATCAACCAGCTCGATTAGTGGATGACGACCATACATTCCGTGTGTCCATCTACTACTAACTTGGTTAACCGGTCCTCCTTATCTTGTAATGACGCCATGGACAAAAGTGACGTCATAGAATAGTTCATTTTTCCAGGCAGTAGGTGTGCGTCCCATAACACATTTTCCTAATCTTTTTGTTCGTAAAAGATGTTAATACTTCTTTCGTTTAGGATCGATCATAAGTGGAACATTGCCCTTTCTTTTCTGAACCGACTGTCGTTGTTCAGGCGTTGTTTTGGGATGTTCGAGATCAAATATCTCGAAAATTGTGCGCATCGGTTCTTCCTCCAACTGTGGTGTATCGCTGGTGTCATCTGTGCGACATCTTCTTAATTGGCTTTGATGACGTTTATAGGTATATTTCGTGCAAGGCCGAAATATACCCTAACGCCGACTCTCTTACGGATCATACGCATCATCATACAGACTGAGGTGTAATTTTTGTTACTTTTAAAGATAACTACCTCTCTTTGCATAAAACGTTTACTGCGTACGCTTGTGGCCAATTTAGGCCTTGTCTGCATTGGTAACAGTTTATCAAAACCGGATCTCACCTTTCGTGCCCACATAGTTTCCTCCGGTGAAGACGCTGCTGGGGTGAAAGGATTAGTTGTAATCATGTACATCGAGGGCTTAATCTTTAGTCTTCTTCAGTGCCCTTTTGTGAGTGTCTACAAAGTGTTCAGCTTGCCCTTTCGCAGTAGTATTGTATTGAAAAGTGGTAACGTGTTTAATTGTGAATATGTTGCAAAAACTTATGGACTCTGAGTTTCATTGTCGCTCAGGATGCAATCTACTACACCAAAACGAACAAACAATTAATGTTGCCCAACTATCGACTACGATTAAGCAACAGTGGTCGTTAAGCCGACCTGCAAAGTCGATATGAATTCTACACAACCGTTGGGCAGTCTTCGGCAAGGGTGTAAATGTAATGGGTTGTGTTTTTACAGCGAGGGCACAACGTGTGTAAGGTGCTATCTATACATCTAAATATATTAGGCCAGTAGTCATTAAGCTCTTAATTCGGTTGTTTTAAGTGAAAATTGCATAAATTCGCTTCTCGAGACTATTTAGATATACTACTTTTTCGCCATATAGAAAGACCTCGTCACAAAGCGAGAATACGTCAGGACATTTTATTGCGATTTTGTATTTGATGCCGCAGATAAAGTCGTCCATTACCTGTTTTTCTTTTAATTTAATAAGGTAGTGATACCGGAATCTATCTCATAGTATTTCCGATCATTGTTTTTGTTTCGTAGTCAATAAAAAAACTCATGAAATACTCAAATAATTGCGTTTCCACAGGTATCATTCCAGATAGGCTATAAGCATGGTTAATTTGTCTTGATGGCACGTACTCCAGTGTAAAATAATAATTTAGCAAGATTGTCAATTGGAAGCTCATTTTGTATCCGAATATCAGAAGCAAGGGCTTATGGTTAGTTTGCCACATAAATTTGTTATATCGTTACGGCGAATATGATACTTAGTGTCATATTTACGACCTACGAGTACTGTCTCTCACCTGGTATTAGCGATCTGGATGCAGGGTACCGTCGTGAATTTTATGAAGTATGCAAGCTCCAACACCATATCAGCTTGCGTTGCTCACTATTATTATGGATCATAGTGTGTAAAAAAAGATCCGATGTTAAAGTATCCTTGATTTGCTTAAACGCCATTTGACATCAATGTGCTCAATACTAGGCTTTTTCTTTCTTAAGTAAGTCATTTAGTGGGGCGCGCAAGACCTGCATGTTCTTCATGATGTAATAGTAGTAGTTAGCTAGTCCCAGAAAATTTTAGAGTGCTTGCATATTATCGGAAGTAGACGTCTTCTTCATGACTTCTGTCATCTCAGGGTCGGGGTGCTTACCATTTTAATCAATTATGTGATCTTGGTATTTTGTCTCGTTCATATGGAAGCCACACTTAGTTTTTTTCCACTTTAAAACCGAAGCTTATTCTTCTCTTGAAAACTCTATGTATGTACTTGCGATGCTCGCCTTGTGATTTACAATGTCGTCCAAGCAGGCGCAAGTGCAGTCGAGGCCATCGTGCATGGTGCTCCTGACCTACTGGAAGATCGCAGGTGCTATATTGACACCGAAAGCTAACCTCTAAACTTGTGTAGTCCCTAGTGACCATTGATGCAAAGGAGTTTGAA
Organism: Euprymna scolopes; assembly: GCF_053919585.1. Classification (NCBI taxonomy): domain Eukaryota; kingdom Metazoa; phylum Mollusca; class Cephalopoda; order Sepiida; family Sepiolidae; genus Euprymna; species Euprymna scolopes. The sequence goes on along the minus strand of NC_136499.1, from coordinate 55,795,117 downwards.
ACATTTCTCCTCAACAGAGAATTGTAAGCTTAAGTCTACCTTATAAAATATTTTAACACCATTAAGTTTGTCCTAGTGTGGGCTGGAAATAGTGGTAATCTTTTAGAGATCAGTAGAGATATTTGAAAATGCACAAATTTGATTAGTTTTTTAGTCAGATATACGGTAGGGGCTGCCCAATCAGAAATTCTCACTGTCAATATTTTTCCGGCCGTTTGTAGTAGATCCAGTTCCTTATCGATTTCCTCAGTTGCCACAAACGTGACGTTTCGTTTCTTCATGAAAACGGGTAGATAGTTTTCTTTCAGTTCGATTAAGCCTTCCTTTTATTCGTCCTTTGATCATTATGCTCCCGTAGACGAATTTTCTAACTTATGGCAGAATGTGTTCCCACAATTCAAATTGTTCCATCGAATTTGTTCCGAAGAGGCTTTCGGATGTTGTATATGCATGAATTTTCACTTATTGTAGCTCAATTTAACGTCACATGGAGTGTCATCGCTCCCTCAAATTTTTCTTTATCGCCTGTTACTGCCCGAGCTGACTTGTTTGTTTTATGCACGGTTGATTTCCTCAATCATTTACATGCTTGTTGCTTGAGAATGAACAGGTCTGTTTTTCACTTACTTTTGTTTTAAATAAACTTTCGCCGTAATAACACAATAATAAATATTTAAAGATGTTGGACAATCAGGATAACTAATACAAGTACCATTAACTTCTTTTATTATATTTGGGAAAATGTATCCGCATTTAACATGTCTGTTGTGGGTAAACGGAAAAAATAACAGCTCTATAGCTGAATATTTAGAGATTTATAAATAATTGAAACTGGAATATGTAACTGTATCGCAATCGAAATCCGTATCGGAATCGATGGAAACTATTGAAAAAGTCAAGTATTACCGAAGATGTTATCATCCAAAGAGGTAAATATCACTAAAAATTACAAACACCTTTCCTTTTCAATATTTACGTCTTGCTACTTGTCATGTTATTGATCGACTGGCTTGTGCAGAGCATCAATAAATTATTGTGTGTACTAGGATAAGTAATCTTCTAAAATGTCAAGATGAGAAGAAAACTTTTTCAGTTCAGTGCCTAGTAGTCATTGGCCTTTTGAAAAAACAACGCACTAAGAAATCATTACTGATTAGCGGAGCATATACAAATGTTTTAGACACCTTAATATCAGGTCAAATAAATTGATATAATTTGAAAAAAAAAGTAACATTTTCAGATTCTATTTTAGAATAATATTCGAATTTTTACACAATTTTACAAATAAAAGCATTAATTTCCCATGCATGAAAACAGATCTAGTCTATTTCTATTTTAAGAGTATAAAGGTTGTTATTGCTTTAATTATTTTTCGAGGTAAAAAATTATAAATATATAAAAGAAACGAAAATAAATATAACTTTTTTCTTTATCTATGAATTTAGAATTTTTAAGAGATTACATCCAAAATCTTTCCAATGTAGCTTAATAGGGGTTACGTTAACGATGCATGAATCAAAGTACATAATATATAATAAATGTAACGATATATATACACACACACGCACACACACATACACACACACACACACACACACATATATATATATATATATATATATATATATATATATATATTATAATTTAAGAAGTAACCCGATAATTAATAAAATAGTCCTAAACGTTTCGTCGCTATTTCACGGGGCATCCGGATTTCTTAGGAAAATGTAGAAAAAAACGATTACAGACAACATACGGGTGAAAAAGGAATACATCCAACAGTCCTTCGATTCGATTTTGTTAATTATCGGTTTCCTTATCAAATAAACTACGTCAGCCATTCACTCATATGTATATGTATATAATTATTTATTATAATGATTATTAAATGCCTACAGAAACTATTATTAAATCTTTTAGGGAATCATCAGTGCAGTGTGTCACGATTAACGCCATCAATTGATTCCTACTCGGATACAGCTTCATTAGGAGTTATCTATTTGCCTACCGTTAGCCGATAGAAATACTGTTGAAATTAAAATATTTACTATTTAAATGCTATTTAACGCCTGTCAGAGTGATCTAAGCATTATATCATTAACTGCGCCTGAGAGCTAAAAATTTGATTGAATATTATATACATAAAATGAAAGAGTATGCTCTCTGTGTAAACAAATCGGGCAGAGGTAGTTGGCAGGATGTAAAAAACTCATGACTCGCGCAGCAGCCGCCAATAGTGTAGTGGTTAGGAGCCTTGACTGTCGTACAGACGGTCGGGTTTCAATCCTGGCTTGAGGCAGTTGCCTGTCTAGCCGCACTGATGAGCTGTGGAAGAGCGAAACATTACTGTATGAATGACTATATACATATATACATATATATGTATAGATAGATATACATACACACACACACTTATCTCTCTCTCTCTCTCTCTATATATATATATATATATATATATATATATATATATACACTCTTGCACATCATATATATTATTTATTCTAATTCTTACACAAATCATATAATTCTTAATCTATCTAAATAACAATAAAACTGTACTCATGGAGTTATGTGGGCCCCTAATTAGTTTTTTAGTCAATCTATCCCATTAAACAAAACACGTGAAAGTTGACCCGTATATCTAATAGGATAATATCAACGTTATACGAATAAACGTGTACATTTACATTTTTACTTAAGATATATACGATATGTATATATATATAATATATATAATATATATATTATATATATTATATATATTATATATATATATATATGTGTGTGTGTGTGTGGGTGTGTGGGTGGCTGATGACATATCGATTAAGTAGGGACACAGAAAGGAATATCACAAAAATAGACGTAGACACTATTACCTTCCGAAAAATACACATATAACCAAGATGAGAAAAATAAAAAAAAAGAAAAGTATGTAAAGATGTACACCAACATATGCATACATATATACACACGTTCATATGCGTTAAAAATATTCATATATATATATATATATATATATATATATATATGTCCACCGAAGAATAGCACACACACCTTATTACATATCTTACTATGTAGAAATAAAAATGAGCAACTGATCCATATAATTATACGCAAAATGTATAAAAACACAAGTACTCATATATACACACATATCTGTCTTCATATACACTCACACTTATACACACACATATATATATATATATACATAAATATATATATATACATATGTAGTACAATATATATATATATATATATATAATACATGAAATTTTTCTTTTATTATTTTATTTTTCAACTTATTCTCAACACTATGTTGAAGATTGTTCTTATCACAATCTTCTTCACTTTCAGATTAGATTATTTTTATCTATTTATATATGTATTTCCGTATCCCCTGATTACTGTCTCCAACCCTTCTCATTTTTCGTCAGTTACTTTTCTATCTTTACTCTATTCCTTTCTTATTCTATCGTTGACTCTAGTGTTTCCTATTATTTCATAGTGGCTTATATATTAAGTGTACTATTCGCTAAAGATATACTACCCCTCCTATTTACCCTAATACGTTGTGTCTCCTATTATTATATTGTATCTACTCTTTTATCATATGTCTTCATTCTCATTTTATCTAAATATAATTACGCCTTTATATACAATATATTTTGTATAAGTCTGCCCCTTCACGTTTTCTGATGAGAAGCGTTGAACTTCAAAAGGTAATGGGGTTAACATTTTTTTCTTTATTTTCCTTTAATTTTATTTGGTGTTGTGATGATGTACTACAGTTATATATAATTTTTCCCTCATCGTACAATTTGATATTATATATATATATATATATATATATATATAGAGAGAGAGAGAGTGAGAGAGATAAAGAAAGAAAGAGAGAGAAAAGTAGAACCATATGTAGGTTTATCACTCTTATTTTGATTTCTTAATGATGAGAAAATTCTTAAAACGATTGCAACTTTTCTAAACTTAATGATTGCGCATTGTTGAAATAAAACGAAAAGATAATTAGTAATAACAAGATATAAGTGAACAATTCATTTGTTTTTAAGTTATCAAATGCCTAATCATACTCGAGAAAAGGTTCAGTTTATATACAAAATGGACGAAAAAAGGAAATAGATGTCAGAAAAGCGATTATAAGATCAAATGTGTTATATTACATCGTTAAGAGCGATATATGAAGTTAATTACATTTAAATAAACATGGAATATTCGACTATATTCATAAATTAAAATAGATAAATATACATGTATATATACACACACACACACACACATATATATATATATATATATATATATATATATATATATATATATAAATTTAGGTATTAAAAATTTAAGATTTAAAAAATGTTAATGTCCAAGTACAGAATATATTTTATTGATTGAAATGGAGAAGACAATTGAATAAATCCATTTCCTTAACAAGTGAGTTTTCGATACTTATTTATCACGGGCAAAATATTTTTTAATGATTTTTTTGGTTTGCACCCTATTTGCTAAAAGCAATAAACATAAAAGTATAAAGTTTTAAAAATATATTTAATACATAGGATAATGGAATGGGATAATGAGGCCAAAAAGGATATCGTACTTTAAATCCAAAATGAATGTTAAATCGTGAAATGGATTTTCCTGGGAGTGAGGAGGTAAACAGCTCCATTACGTCTTGTAGTCCTTCTATATTTCCTTTATTTAGCTGTTGGTCATATAAGGACATAGTTTATAATAAATTCAAAAATTTAATGCAAGTGGTAAATCCAAGTCGTGAATATATACTTTGAATAAGAATATATCCGAAGGCAAAAGTAAAAGAAAGGTTTTTCGAAGCATAAAACTTATTAAAAATCAGATGCTAATTTAATGAGCATATTCATAAAACCGAATAAGTAAAATATTGATGCTTACTCCAAATCTATTTATGCTAACTAAAAAAATCTCAAATTTCATTTATAGTCTACATTCTGAATTTATTTCGATGATAAGAGTCAATAGTAAGTATGGGAGAACGATAGAAAAGAAAGTACTGATAGTTACGTGACTAGCTAAAGTCCAGAATAAGATCACGCTTTTCTTTTAACGGTTAATTAAAAAAAATCGTTTGAACGCTAAACCTCTTTTCTACAGTTTGCATTTTGGAGACGGGAGTGTTTTTTTTTCGAGATAAGTGAATTCTATATCAATCCTACTTTTTATCTTTAGATTTAAATATTAATAACTATATTTTATTTCAATATTTAATGTATGCATTTCTGTTTTATTAATGCATGCGTTTTTCTCGTCCATAAATGTTTATTTATCTACCAAGTTGATCATAAATATTGCATAGACTCAACTCATTATATTATCCTTTCAGTCTCCACCCCTCAATCCTTCTTTCATTTTATCTCCCAATTACTTATAACGTCACCAACTAACTTTCGGAAGAACCTCCCTCTCCACTTTTCTTTTATATCGCCAGTTTCTTAAAACGTGACTAGCTAAAGTCTACAATAAGATCGCGGTTTTTTTTAACGGTTAATTTTTTTAAAAGTCTTTTGAACGCAGATGTTATTAAAACTAAAATTCTTTTCTACAGATTCCATCTTTGAGACGGAAGTGTTTTTTTCTTAGATGAGTGACTTCTATATTAATTACATTTTTATCTTTACATTCAAATATTAATAACTACATTTTATTTTAGTATTTAATTTATTTATTTCAGTTTTATTAAATGCTAGCGTTTTTCTCGTCCATAAATGTTAATTTGTCTAGCAAGTTGATTATAAAAATAGATTAGGTAATTTTATTATTTTTTAGTTCGTGATAGGGGAATCTATCACCATATTTTCCTTAAACATCTCTGGTGGACTTTTATATAGATAAATGCTTAATAATGTTTTTTAATAGAGAGTAGAAAACGCATTGTGGATGCGTTATTGGAAGCGTCCGTTATTCTCACTTCTTATTTGTCCCTCAGTTCTTCATTTTTTAATGAGTGATTTTTCTGACAAAGGGAGCAGAGACAGCTGTTTTCTAGGCTGGCAGTATTTTGCACGAACAGTTGGCAGAGATGGTGGAAATGTTCTGTTTATATGTTTATCCTTGTAGTCATGTTACTAGTAAGGGTGCTGGATGTAAACGCTTTACCTGGCCTGACTTTATCCGCCTGATAGTCAGGGGCCCTAAATTGGATTAAGCACTAAGGAGGATGTCCTATAAGCAGGTGCAAAGTACTGGGGCTGCTGTATTGCCATGTGGTGAATGGATTCTGGGCCATGCACTAGCTTCAAGCGGGGCCTCTCGATGCCATATTAGTGGGTAATTGTTACGCCATTACCTTGTCATGTTATACAAAAAAAACCTTCGTTTCTTTTTCTCTCTTAGTTTCCCCTCTCTGTCCTGCTCTAAGCAAATCTGACGACCTAATCCACAAATTCCAAAATTCCATCATGATATGTTTAAAGAAAAATACACGATAAAACCCGGTTCTCCAATTTACAACGTAAACCTCTACTAACATGTCTCATTCTCCAACATCAGGGGTCTACGTTCTAACCTTCCCCGGGTTGAAACCCAATTACAGGAGACTAAAAATACCTTTTATTTTTAAAAGAAACTGGCATTGGACAGGCTGTTTCCCTAGAAGAGTTCGCAATTAAAGGAAACTCAAACTTAACTTCTAAATCTGACCCCCAAGATCGTCATGGGCATGGAATATGTGGCTATATTAAATATGGCTTTCCATGTGGTATGAATATCCTCAGAGAAGATCCTAACTAACCCTATATTTGCTTTCAGGTTGCATTAGTTCACACATTTATATTTACCCTCTACCCCCTCCCCACAACAGCGGAGTTTCTATCTTTAAACGCATATCTGAGAAAATTGGCCAAGTCATATCTGCTTATCCTTCAGCTAACATTCACGTATGGGGAGACTTCAATGTTCACAACGTGGAATGGTTGCTCCACTCAAACAAGACCGATAATGAGGGCAGGTTCTGTCATGATTTCTCCATTTCTTATGACCTCACCCAGATTGTTCACGAACCAACCCGTGTGCGCGACAATGACGGTCAGTATGCGAGTTTACTAGACCTTTTTCTCACAACTTACCCTGAACTATGTTCAGTTTCTGTTCTGTCTCCTCTTTGATCTTCTGACAACTCTGTTGTATCAATAAAAGTAAAAATGAAATGTAATAAGTCCCCAGATGTGCCTCTCCATCGTACAGTATATCGATACACTAAGGAAGATTGTGATAGCTTCCGTACATTTATATCGGATCTACCTCTGCGTTCAATGTTTAAAAAGGATGTGTCCTCTATGGTATCAGACCTGACGGAATGGTTACTTGTAGGTATAGACAGTTTCATACCCTCGAAAACCCTCTAGCAAAAGCCTAACAGCCAGCCATGATTCTCTCCAGACTGTGCTGCTGCCATTGCGCACAGAAATCACTTTTTCCACTGCTTCCAACGAAATAGAGGTATGGAAACTAACGACGATTTAAGGACTGCCAGCAACCATTGTAAGAAAGTAATACAGAACGCAAGAAAGTTGTATGCTCAGTCCGTCAAGTTCAAAGTAGCTGAGTAGCGGCTAGATTCCCACCAGTTTTGGCAAATAGCAAACAGAATCCTGAACAGAAGCGTGTGCTCTATCCCAACTATCATCAATGGACCTGACGTAATCTCGTCAGCATCAGACAAAGCCAAACTCTTTGCCAAGAACTTCGCAGCTAATTCTACCCCTTGCGACCAACGTCGCCAACCCCCAATATTTAATCCTGTATCATAAAACACGCTATGATGTATGCATATATCTGTACGTGATGTTGCCAAGATGATCAAAAACCTTGATGCCAGTAAAGCAACCGGCCATGGCGGTATTCCAATTATAGTACTCAAAAACTTCAACAAGAACTAGCGCCCTGGAAAATTACATCAGTATGACCAGTATTTAAGAATTCAAGTGATCGCTCATCCCCCTCTCAGTACATGCTAATAAGTCTCCTGTGCGTCATGAGTAAGTTGCTGGAATCTGTGTTAAATACAGAAGTAATCAACCAGCTCAACAAAAATAACCTTCTTAGTGCCACTCAATATGGTTTCTGTTCTGCTAGACCTACAGCATATGTGCTTACAGTTATATTTCATATGATTAGCAAATCTCTCGACAGAGGCAACCTTCATATGGCAATTACCCTTGATATATATCTAAGGCCTTTGATAGGGTATGGCATAAAGGTTTACTTCACAAGATCTCTAGCTATGGTATAGCTGGAAATGTCTTCTCAATAAATAAATCATTTCTTTCTGATAGGTTCATAAGAGTAGTAGTTGAGGGGAAAAATCAGAAGCTCACAATATTAATGCTGAAGTCCCTCAGGGGCCCATTCTGGGTCCAACTCTTTTCCTGATCTACATTAATGATCATCCAAATTACATCCTTACATTTGTAGAAATTTATGCTGATGAACCTACCATTTATGGTAACCCATCTAAGAGAGTAAACGACCGAGTTCTCTCCGATTCGTTCTCCTATGATACAATGGGAAAAGGAGTGGCTGGTTACTTTTAATGCATCTAAAACCAAGCTTCTCTCTTTACATCATCAACATTTTGATCCACATCTGGCATCAATTGAAATACATGGCTCTCGTCTCCTGGGCTTGACCATTACTCCTGATCTTAAATAGAACACGTGCATCAAATCTGTTGCCAAGGCCGCCGGAAAAATGGTGGGATCTTTCTATCGATCCACTAGATATCTCGCTTCTTATGCAATTCTCTATCTATATAAGAGTCAGGTACGTCCAAGGATAGAATACTGTTGCCACATCTGAGCAGGAGCTGCTAGAAAGAACTTGTCCTGCCTTGATAGAGTTCAAAATAGACTTCGTAGCCTCGTAGGAGATGTCCTTTTCTCTTTTCTGCAACCTCTATCTCACAGAAGAGATGTTGCGAGTTTGTCTCTGATTTATCGTTATTTTCATGGAAAGTGTTCGATTGAGCTTCAATCTATCCCCCCTCGCCAAACTTTCACAAGAAACACTCGTCTAGCTGAAAACACTATCAATAATTCCCCCACTCTTTTCTGTGCCTAAACCTCTCTCCCACAGAAGAGACGTTGCGAGCCTACCCTTGTTTTATCATTATTTCCATGGCAGGTGCTCTTCTGAACTCCAATCTCTGGTCCCCCCTCGCCAATCTTTCACGAAAAAAACCCGTCTAGCCGAATCCACTGTGAAAAATTTCCCCCACTCTTCATCTGTGCCTAAATCAAAACGTGGATTCCATGAACAAATCTTCTTTATTTGAACTGCACGCCGTTGAACTCTGTTCCGTCTGCCTGATTCCCACCGGACTACAACGTGGATGTGTTCAAGTCCAATGTTAACAAATTCCAAATTAACCGCCACCTTAAGTAAATACTTCATCAAATCTCCACACTAACGTAATGTACTTGCAATAACCCTTATCCCTGAGTGGCTTCCGGGCCTTGATAAGTGGTGATCACTGTGTAAAAAAAAAAAAACCTAAACATAGATTCCATGAGCAAATCTTCTTTCTTAGAACGGCACGCTTGTGGAATTGTCTTCTGTTTTCCTGCTTTCCGGTTGACTACAATATGGTTGTCTTCAAGTCTAACGTAAACAAGTTCTTGATGAGCTGTTCCATATAAGATAATGAATTTACCGAATTTGCATTACTAATTTTTACAAAATAGTCCAGTTTCTACTGCAAACTTTTAACCCGTATCCTCGAACCACATGTTGGCCTTGATAATGTGGTGATGCTTGTGTAAAAAAGACCCAAAAAAGTTGACACGTGTGAAACGTTTAGATATGTAGATTCAAACTATAGAGGTAAAGGTTTTACTTGAAAGCATAATAAAAATTAGTATGAAAATATACGAAAGAAAACAAGTAAAAAAAGAAAAAAGCAGATGATATCATGCGAGTGGGATTATGGTGGAGGAGGCGGAGGAAGTTTTCTTTATACTTATGTATTGCTTTTTCAGTGATACTCTAAGAGAGAATTACCGAAAGAGGGAAAAATAAAAGTCAAAATAGGGAATAAATTAAAACAATTATAATTTTTTTCCAATCTAGCCAATGCTAAGTAAACAGAAACATATATGCCCAGTATATAAGGTAAAGTCAAATGTATACAAGTAGTCTTAAAAGAAAATTTTACATGTTAATATGCAATGGATATTTTGGAGTAAGAGTATTCTGTGAAAGTATTGCATGTATTTCATAAGATATAGTCACATAAATATATAATAATAATAATAATAATAATAATAATAATAATAATAATAATAATAATAATAACCATAATATTGTAATAATAATATAATTATGATGATGATGATCATAATAATAATAATGATAATAGTAATAATAAGAATAATAATTCTGATTATAATAACAAATAATAAAAGAAAACAAACATAAATGAAATTAACGTTAAATCTAATTAAATTCTCTTAAAATAAAAGTTAAAATTAAAATGTAAATAAAATAAAATAAAATTCAGTAAAATAAAATGAATATAGGAATATATCAATTCAAGTTCATTATTGTATTTTATTGTACTATAACCTAGATGAATCTTATAATTAGTGTTAAGGAGTATATATATATATATACTTCATTTACTCACAAAAATTAATATATGAAAGTATAAATTCATGCGTAAACTTAAAGTATTTATTTCAACAGGACTCAATACGTATATAGAGCTAGGTAGTAAGTTATAAAATATATATAGCGATATAAATACGTTATATATACACATATATATATAAATTTATATACACATGTATTTATATATATATAAATGCATATGTATATAAATATATATATATATATATTACCTCTGATATATTAGTTGTATGTATTGTTATTTATTAAAGGGTTTGTTCCCACAAATTTTATATTAATATTATTTATTTATTATAAAAAAGTTTGAATCTCATTTTTATTCTAAAATGGCTTATATTAGTAAGACTGTAAACTGCTTATATTAGGGATTCACTAATCTATTATGGGTTTGGTTGTCAATCAGAGGAAAACGGGATTGTTGACCAGTACTGTTTCATATCATAAAATTTGTAATACATAACTTTTGATACATTTGCTTTATCTTGTATTTTTAACATATTTTTTGCTGGTATTTCCTTATATAAAATATTACATCTAGTAATATTTGTAAAACCAGATATCACTGAATTTCCATATCAGTAGATATATTTAATTTCATAATTCTCTAATATATATATATATATATATATATATATGGGTTACACAAAATAATGAATAGAAACACCTGAGAAATCAAAAAAATATATAATTTAGTATAGTGTAGGGCCGCCTTTTGCAGAAGTTACAGTTTAAATTGCCCGTGAGATTAATGATTAGAACTCTGGATTGTTTTGAAGAGATGTCTGTCTATTCTTCAGTTAAAATATTCTCCATCACACTTTTATGGGAGATGACAGAAAAACTCGTCTGATTACTCGAATCTTAAAAATTAACAATTATCGATTAATAATGTTGAAGCCTGGAGGGCTCGTTAAAATATTATCACCTTAAATATGGCATTTCCCGCCGAAACGAGTTCTTGAATTATTTGATGAACTGATCAGCAAAATTTGTAAATGGGTTCTTAATTCTCTCATGAGGGAAAGTCATTGGTTTTGTAGATTTCCTAAAGATTATCACAAAATATCCGCATGTTTTACAGCTATAGAAAAACAGTCTAGATTTAACGCCTTTCGGCTATCCCCAAACATACAATCCATCCGTGATTGGAAATACGAAATCACGAGTCGTCCAGAAAAAGCAGATTTTTTAACTGCTCGAGTGATAAGTTTGGTGATTCTTACATTATTCTTTTAGCTTTGTCTTTGAGAGTAGATATTTTCTTATTGAAACTGCAAGGAATTCTTGATTTTTCAGTGCTCGATAGTTTTTGTCGAAATTTGGTTATCAAAGTGTAAATCGAACTCTTTAGTTATTTCAGGGATCGTTGTCAACGGATTCTCTGTAAAAAAATGGAATTAAATCTCAACAGTCCCTCTAAGGAAAATTCAACGTTCAGCAAGATATGTGCTGTTGAAATTCTAAGCATTTTTGCAGTCTATGCTACACTTGATCTATTCTTCAAGCAATAAAAACTTCACCTCTAGGTAATCTGCAATGATACGTAAAACCAGTCTTTTCAATGGATAGAAAAAAACAAATAAAACTTTTTAATCTCATACACAATAGAGCTAGTAGAATTTAACTGAAGAATAGGCGATGGTTACTCTAGAAAAATGTAGAATGTTTATGTTAAGTGCTGTAGAAGTTTACTCCATATTAAACTATATTTTGCTGATTCTTAAAATATGTCCATTATTTCGTCAAACCCGTGCCTATATATATATATATATATATATATATATATATATATATATATATTTATACATGTGTGTGTGTGTGTGTGTGTGTGTGTGTGTGTGTGTGTGTGTGTGTGTGTGTGTGTGTGTGTCAGGAGTTTTGCTTATGTATTTCAACATTTTCCCTGAGCACAGATATACAAATCAGGGAGATCGTCTGTAGTTATTATTTTAATGATTTCGACTACATTTGGTAAATTTTTAATATCGCCAGTATTGCAGTGTCCGAGAAATTTATGCTAGATTTCCAAGGCGTTTCTGAGGGAATCATAATTTTTTAAAATAATATAGTCGACAATTTTCTTTAATGTAAAATACAGTTCAATTTTGACTTCTTATGACAACACTCCATATACACGTTTTTTTTATGGCTAATTTGTACGGAAAGTACGTCTTGCTTAATATAGGAAAAAATAGCATATTTAAAAAGGAAGTTACAAATTATGAATTACTTATTTGTTCGTGATATTTTAGCATAAACTCTTTTCAAGACAATATCATCTACCTGATGACCATCGGCAAGTAAACTCTCTTACCATCCTATAATATTAAATGCATATAATCAATCAATAAATTACGTAAAAAATACTCATTTCATTTCAGTTACACATACAAATTTAGATTATAACAGCAATATTTATTCAAAAAATATGAATTGCATCATATCTTTTTTAAATATGTTAACGGCTATATGATGTTATAAAAATCTGCCTTTCTTTCACAACGCTTTTCTTTTTGAATTTTCAAAGATATTTTCGTTTCTGAAATAAACAGCGTGATACATTTCATTGTATGAAAAATATTTTTTCAAGTATTTTTGCTTGTATTTTATTTTTCGTTAATTTATTAATCCAGAGGATGTCTCGAAATAAAAATTAAACGTTGAAGAACCCATAAACGCATTTTCGCAGTCCATTTTAGTTACGTACTTCCACTGCTCGGAAACATGTCACAAAAATGGATTGCGAAAATGCTTTTATACATTCTGAACACATGTAAAATATATTTAAAATATTTTACATTTTGAATACTTTCTGAAGAGGACGGTTAACAGAATGTCTGAAACTCGTAAAAAAATATTTATATGATTTAAAAACATTATTAAAATGATTTAAATATTATACAGTTTAAAGGAGAAATCAAAACATGGAATAATTAGATATTTAGATACCAACACAGATATAGTTCTATTTCCAATAAAAACTCAATAAGGATTTCTTATTAAACAATGCCTAATTTAGCACGAAGAATCTTCATATCTAATAACAAAAAAAAAAGTAAATCAGACCCAAAAATACCTTCCCAATTAAACCCAAAGCTAACTGTAATTGTAATAATACACATCCATGCCTACTTAATAATGATTGCATCCATAAAGATGTTATATATTCATGCACAATTACTGCGCTCCCACGCAATCCTCCCGTAACAGACACTAATATTTCGTCTTCATGTTATCTTTCTTCCCATCCCCCATCTGATATAGTTACTAATCCAGTATACCACTCTAACAACCCCTCCATCTACAATCATACAACTAGCAATAAAAATAATGATAATGATAATGAGAATAATAATATTTCTCCTAACAGCCATCCTAACACTAACAACACTCATTATCCTCTCCAAAATAGTCCTAATACAATCATTGCCCCACCATTTGTTGACCACTATAAACAAAATTCAAATTTTTAATCAATACAAATCAGCAAATTAATATTAATATCAGACCTCGAGCTTTTAATAAAGTACATACATATATCGGCGCTACTTCAACATTTATTAAGAAAAGAATATCAAACGAAATGCCCTCCTTTTACAACCATAATTCTAATAATAACCAAGGAACTTCTCTAACCACTTTAATTAAAAAACTTAACTCTAATAATACCCCTTTCTCAATCAATGGACTATCATAAAAAAGTTAAGTCTTATATTCCAGGCTCTAATTAGTGTCGCCTCTGCACAGCCGAAGCTATAACTATAATTACTTCTCCTCAAAGTGACAATATAATAAATTCTAAAAATGAACTGATCTCTTTCTGTAAACATGAGTCCAAATTTAATCATGGTAATTAGTAAATTATATAGTTATTACTTAAATCTTTCAGATAGATATATACTTTTTACTTAAATTTATGTTTTTCTACATACTTGCTTAATATTTTATAACTTAATAATCCTTTATTATAATTCTTTATTTCTTCTTAGCTTGGCTGTTTTGTTTATCTGCAATTTTGTTTTATCTACAATTTTTTATCTATAATTTCCGTTTTATTCTTTAAATATTCCTGTCTATCTTATATATACATCTACCCACACATGCATATCCTGTATGTGTATTTAGTTACATTTTACTATATTCATTTACTTACATACTTACTTGCTTTATCGTGAATTTGCAGATACCGGCCATCCTCTCCCATTAAAAATATTTTTATTTCATTTTTTTAATTTATTTACTTTTTATTTTTATTTTTCTATTTATTATTTATTTTAATTAATTAATTTATAAATTAATTAATTTATTTTCATTTAGTGTCTTACATTTTCTTAAGTAATAATCTGCACATATAAGTTGACCTACTTTTTAGCCTTATATTTTTTCGCGCCTTTTTATATATTTTTTTTTGGATCATTTTGACATTTGCTTTTCTACTTTATATTTTATTCTATCACTATTTTATTTTTCCGCCTCTTCTTCCCCGGTCTTTTTTCATCCTCTACTTCCTTGATCTTTCTTATTTAGATTATGTCTCGGCAATCGTGTGAAAAACATATCTTATTTTTCTTTTGTTAATATTATTGGAATTTTTCACCTTTTCCATGTACATATTTGTGAATTATTTCATGGATTTCGGCCTTTTGGATTATTTTGGACCATCTTCCAATTACGTGATTTCCTTGGATTTTACTTGTGGAAATAGAAATTCAATTAACTTTCTTGGAGTTATATTTTTGGATTTTACCGTCATTGGATTATTTACCGTTCATCAGACTATCCAGTCACGTGGAATCACATTTTCTTCACCATATTCCCTCTGCTTCACGTTTTGTTCTTACTTGCAGTTTCATCAAATACTTTTGTATGCAAAATCCGATCCCGCATTTTGCTACTTCCTACTCTCTGATGAGAAGAAAAGTATTTCTACGAGACTCCGCGGATTAATGGCTATCCACTTTTCAGACTAAATATGTTTTTAACTCTTTTTCAAAGTGTTTTTAACATGTTTCATTAACTGTTTGTTATATATATTTATATATATATATAAATACACGAACATACATACATACACACATACATACATACTTGTATGCATGCATACAGACATACATACATACATGGGAGTAAGCATATTTGTAAGTAAAAAAAAGAAAACTGTCACTAGCTTTCTCGTGTTAACAAATAACACCAACATATTTTTTAACAATTTCTTCTAGTATAATTGTACCACGCCTACATTTCAGCAGCCGAAATTGCTTAGCTGCAAGAAGCGCTAATTTTTTATATGCAATCGAATTCAGATCTCAGTCGAATTTATTATTATTCTTACTCTACTAAATAAAGGAACCCAACATTCTTCCATGTGGACATATATATATATATATATATATATATATATATATAAATATATATATATATGTTTATATATACACATTTATATATGTAAGTATATATAAAAGTACATATATAAGTATATATATAAATATATATATATGTATATATAAATTTATATAAATATATATATATAAGTATATATATATAAGTATATATTTATAAGTATATATATATAAATATGTATATAAATATATATAGACACATACATATATAATATATATACAATATATATATATATATATATATATATATATATATGTGTGTGTATTTGATATATTGAAACACGTATTTTACACGTTTCAAGCCAAAACAACGAAAACAACCAGATATTTATTTTTGTTTGGAATTTCTAAGTATTTCTCGAAGTCAAACTTTTTCCTTAGTAGTTCTTTCATTCATATATATATATATATATATATATATATATATATATATATGTGTGTGTGTGTGTGTGTGTGTGTATGTGTGTGAGAGTGTGTGTGTGTGAGTAAATTGTTTATCAACGCTTCGTTTATGTCAAAAGTTCCTTGTCTTTCGTAAAGAATTTTCGTTTCATAACGTCAACAATCTGCGAGGTAATTTTTTCCTAGTATATTGTCCCCTTTTAATGCAACAAATTTACCGTTATAAATGAATAGATATAAAGTTTTTTTAATACAATCTAATTTGGGTAATACAACTGCTGATCATCTGTTATACATGTAGATAAGTATAAATGATTTCCGTGTTCCGATGCTTAAATTCCCGATTACTAGATATGCGAACATATTAACTCGTTTTCCATCTGTCTTGAATAACATCATTTGTATTTACGACCTTTTAATATGCACATAGAAATTAGCGTTTATGATGATTGAGCGAATTTATAATTTGCATGCCAGGTTAAATAAATCTATCGCTACACCTTAAGGATGGTTCAAAATCCTGAAAAAGTTGGTATAGGAAAAAATTAATAGCACAGTTTGGGGAAAGAGGGAGTAGGTTATAAAAAGGATTGAAAGAATAAAGGTGTGAATAAGTAGGCATGGGAGCAAAAAATAGGAACAATATTCTAAGAAAGGGGAACCAGTAATACAAGAGAGAATAAAGCGTCGAAAATAGAGGCGAGGGGAGAAACTGGTTAAGTGGGAGATGTGTATAGAAAGAAATAGACAAAGGGATACAGAAATATATATTTTTAATTAGAAAGTACTTGCAACACTTTTTTAAGAATTCTGCTTTCAGTCCATGCGCCCCGCTAAAAATAGTTAAAAGATATTGACTTAATATAAAGCATACTTTAATAGAAAACTAATATATTTAATACTTTCTTTGATTATATATAATATTGTTCACTGGTCGTGTTGCTCTCTCCAAAACTGACCACGCACTAAGGAAGTACATCTTTATAAATGCAAATACTTTCGATACGCCCATTACGTCTCCCGCATGTGATGCTATTATTACATATTTAACCGCGTGAATAAAAGTAAATAAACGGAATCATTTTTCTCAATTACTTTCATTCCAATTTATAACGCATTTTTCTCTTATTGTATTTAATAGATTAGATCCAATGTGGATAGTATTGTTTTGGTATAGTTATGTAAACGAAGTACGACAATATTTGAATAACCATAATTTTGGAATTATCTATTTTGCAATTAAATATTTATGCTTTGGTAAGTATCTCAATCTACGGCACGGATGTATATATATATATATATATATATATATATATATCAATCTACCTCTCTCTATATATTTTTATATATACATGTATATGCATAATGCATATATTTTTGAATATATATATATATTATATTGGTATGCATGCGTGTACGTTTTTATATATACGTAGAAAATGAGAATGATGATTGACTTCGCTTACTATATCAATAAATGATCAGAAAATTATCTATTGATGCAATGCCATTTCGAAGCTAAACACTTCCTTTATTATAGGTGAGAACCCAAGAGTACCAGTTCCAAGACATTGAGATTAAACATGAAACAATACAATAAACATACACAATGTACTGCATATTAGCTGGAAAATCTATATGTGTATACAAGTAAGAATAGCACATACAAGAATGAACACGGAGAAAGAGGATAGAAAAAACAAGTAGGGAATGATGAACATTGTTGGTATTTTCTCCAACTGTACTCGACAAGAAGAACAGAACACAAACAAACATGAAATTTGTAATGAAAATTTTTATTGAGTGTCAAGAGGAGGAAGAAAGAATGTTTCTTAGTAAAATAACACATTTGTGTTTTGCGGAAATTATTTGTAAGATACGTATTGTTAACGATATCCTTTTCCTCTGGAGACTAGCGGTTTGGATTGAAAAAGGAGCTAAAGTTTTTGTGTGTTGCAGTTGCCGTCAGAAAATCCTCACATGTGCCTGGTATTGAATGACAGAAAGAGAGAGAGAGAGAGAGAGAGAGAGAGAGAGAGAGAGAGAGAGCTGACAGTCTTGAGTGTTAGTCACCGACAAGCAAACGATATAGAGAGGTCTAAAAAGGCTCTCGTGATGTTTTTGAGGATCCACAAGCTGTGAGTCGTTGTTTTCCTCCTATCACAGGGCACCCCGTTAGTGACGTTTTAATAATTTCAATATTCTCACCGAAAACAAGATTGCAATATGAAATCATTGCAATATAATTCTTTACGGACATGCAGATTATCTGTTATCGATGTAGAAAACTTTAAAAACTGAAAGTTTGCAGGAAAGTTTTTTTCTATGCAAAAATAGCCAAAGATGAAAAGTCCTCTGAAAATTGATTTTTAATGGCAAATATATCCAAAGATAAAATTTCACAGAAAATGTTTTTTTTAGGCAAAACTAGCCAAAGATAAAAAGTTCTCAGAAAATTAAGTTTTAATAGCAAATATAGCCAAAGATAAAAGTTCACAGATTATTTTTAAGGAACTTTAAGTAAGAAAGTAGAAGGGGCGGGAATTTGTTTTCACAAAGAAGTTCAAAGTTTAAAGGTAGAGTGTCGTATTTTGTTGGCAAGTGAAGAAATCTCATTTAATGTACTAATAGAACTATACAAGCTAAACCAATATTAAGGAAAGATATCAGTGTTTTCTTTGTTCTACGATTAGAACGTATACGCTAAGGTACAAGCTAAGGTATGTGATGACCGTAAATTTTAGAAAAAAAAACCCTGAATTTAGTATTATACATAAAGGTTATTGTCAGCGATTTTACTGTTTATTTTTTTGTATTTTAGCCCTCTTAGGGAGTTGGTTTATTGAAATATATACACTCCTAATATCTTGTACTCATTAGAAACCTTCTGATTGTGCAACATCAGTTTTTATCACACGCTCTCATCAAATCTGAAATAATTTTAGGTTGATGGGCATGATAATTGTGTCGAAAATCTTTATTTTGTACTTTTGTAGAGTAATTTGATTTTCCCATAAATGCCTGTAGAAACTTCCCAAGCAGAGCATTTCATGTAGTCCACCATCTTTATGTTATTCATAAATTAAATTACATCGATGCCTAAAAGACCAGGAACTCTAATATCATTTCCTGCAAAAGAGTTAATTTGTACTGCAAGTTAATTGAGTTATTCTTACTAGATTTAACATAACTGAATCTCAAGTTCTTCTCGAATTCACAATTTATAAGAACATGTATAGGCAATACAGTATCCTCATTAACTTCAATTCCCGCGCTAAGTGGCTGCAACTTTTTCTTGTGTTATAAAATTGGTTTTACGCCATATTCTCTTAGAGCGAGGAAAGGTTTATGTCGCCCTAATTTTTCAATAAAATGCCTAGAGAAATAAGTCTTTTAATTGCCTGCATAAAACAGCCATTTTAATTTGTATTCATGGTTCCCTTCAGTAACAGTAATTGGCACTATCATTAAAATATAGGGTTGTTCCCGTGCGTCAATGTTGGTACACATGTACATGAAAGCAGTTGGATGTTTCTACTATAATCGTCTTCTACACAAAGGAGAAGAAGTAATATCACCTCGGGACTTGCAATTTCTACATTTTCGAGGTAAGTTGTGTTGCCCTTGCAACTGTCTGTAATATGACTAGCACTGGTACAAAAAGACACACACTTTTTTTTTCTACACCTAGAGTGTCTCGAATTAAAAGAAGCATATTTTGAACAATAGTTCATTATATGCCCACTGTGGTTTCAGAATCTATAATGCCTAGTCATTTCCTAGATGTTATTGTAAAGTTTTCCGATGTTGGAAAATTTATATTTGCAGTGTTATTAATATAATTCTCTTCCCGTGGTTTAATATTTTACTGTTGGGAATTAGGATTTTTTTGGAATCTGTTTTAATTAAGATTTTTATAATCTCGTTGTAAATATCACAATCGGATTGATTTTTGTGAAGTTACTGTCAACTTTTCAGATTAATTCTTTATAAAGGGTTGGTGATAATTTTGAAAACAAATATTTGCAAATCAATTAATAGCCTAATGTGTTTTCTTTAATAAAATCTAAATTATAATATCTAATTTTGTTCAGACAGGACCTCCTCAATTGCTTACAATACACTTTTTATGTTGACAAACACCGGATCATAATTAGGATTTGGGGGAGGTATTCCTCTCATTATTAACGAAATACGTTAATAATTAGAGGAATACCCCCCCAATCCTTTCTTTACAAATTAATAGCCACATCAAAGTTTTCCTTTTCTAAGGAAAGATAAGCCTCTTGCTGAACCCCGTAACCGGTTTAATAACCTTTTTAAAAGTGATAATTTAGCTTTCACGGAGGGTACAATAGCCACACAATTTTCAAATTGAACAAGGGAATAAACGCAAATTTACCGGCTCGTATTCCACTGAATTTAGCACACTGTAACCTCGTAGTTGGACACACGAACGCTGTTCGTGGTACATGTGGATTTTGAACTGAGGTGGATTCTGTATTGCGACAAGAAATAGTCTCTTTTTATTCAGATAGCCTTTTGAATATGGTGTGACAGAATTTTGCCTCTAATGTCTCGTCTTCCCACACAGCGCTTTTTTCTAAATCAATATCGGATTTTTCACATACCTCATTTGTTTTATAATAATTGTGTCGACTTCTGTCAATCACTTATTTTTGATATTTTCTTGTTTTTCAACACAAGTTTTATTCAAGGATGTTTCTGATTAAATTAATTCAACGGCAGAACTTATATTTATTTAAAAGGATCGCTGTTAAAAAAGTTGCTTAGCGAAATATACCTACACAAACAAATTTAAAAAAAT
Source organism: Euprymna scolopes (assembly GCF_053919585.1). NCBI lineage: Eukaryota > Metazoa > Mollusca > Cephalopoda > Sepiida > Sepiolidae > Euprymna > Euprymna scolopes. The sequence continues at coordinate 55,773,811 of NC_136499.1, read as the reverse complement.
AACAACAGGCATAAGAAAAGAAAAATAAATAAAAGGCGGACGAAACCTAACCTCAATAATCCTAGGAGTAAACAGCAAATGGAATGAGTGCGGATCTCCCTTCTCTGGCGACTTTATGTTTTGATAATAAATTACCCACGTGGTTTATATTTAAGCATAAAACGCTATTTTAAAACAATTTGAAAAGTTATTTCATGTTAAATTATCTCACGTAGTTATTCTTCTGTAAATTAATTTACAAAAATCTATTTCTTGTAAAATTACTTCATGTGTCTGTTTTTACAAATTGTTTGGATTTTACAAATTGTTTGGACTATAGTTAGCAACAAAATGATGTTACGTCGATGATAGTACCGGAGCACAACACAAATGAAATTTATACTTAAAATTTTTATTGATAGTGAAGAGGAGGAGAAAGAATGTTTCCTTGCAAAAACAGTCGCATTTTGCGGAAATTAATTGAAAGACTCTTCCTTTTAACGACGCTGTTTCCTATTGGACCGAGTTGAGGAAAAAAAGGAGCCTTGAATTTGTGTGTGCTGTAATTGTTGTCGAAAATCTTCCCGCGTGTCTGCTATTGAATAATCGAAAGAGCTCACAGACACGTCTTCTTTTCGAGGCCCCGACAAGCAAAAGAAATAGAGAATTCGAAAAAAAAATGAACCTCTCTCGTGGGGTTAGTGATAGTCTAAAAGAGAAGCCTACGATTGGTTAGTTTTTCATCTAATCACGGGGTGCTACATTAGTGATCCTTAATAATTTCAATTGCATAGCTAAGAAACCAAAAATAATAAAAAATGTGCAGACCTCATCTAATGTTCCAGATGAGATCCGGGAAATGGCATTCTATAAATGAAATATACTAGTCGAATGTATAATGAGCTGAGTGTAAAAAATCAAGGTAAATGTAATCTGGTGAAATAGCTTTGGAAGAATTCTGTGTGTTGGCAATTCACCCGTTAAAATTGGATATGAATCATGCCTGTGTATCAGAGTGTACAGCTATGCAAAAATCATCGCAAAATTCTGAATACATTATTTCGAACCCAATATGTTATATATATATATATATATATATATATATATATATATATACAAGTTTGAAACGCATTTCATCCAAGGCATGACAATTGTTAAACAAAATGTTTTTACTATAGGCTTTAAAAAAAAGGTACAAGAGTCAATTTGACATTCATTTATCTTCAAAATTCACTTTTATGAATTTTATAAAGTAACGCATAAACATTTAATTTAAATTGAATCACAATATTACCATGGATTTATATTATGTAATGTACATTATGTTGCACTTTTACAAAAAAAAAATCATTGAAATTTTTATGTCTATATCATTAATTGCAAGATGAAAGATAATGTTTGTAAACTTCTTTCAGAATAGAAAAACTTCAAAATTTAATAAGGAACATATTTCATGTTGGTTTTATTAACAACGAGAAAAATAGAGATGAAATTTTCAAAAGGATTTATAACTGATTACGGTCAATAGTAGTCCTCGCCAGTGAAAGTCTTTGTTATTATTATTATTATTATTATTATTATTATTATTATTATTATGCTTATTATTATTAATAGTATAATTAAAACATTTGTGCCCTGCTCTTTTCTGTGAGGACACCCCCCCACACACACATATATATATATAGATAGATATAATAACACAACTGTTCTGTGTATAATAATAAAAATATATCATTATTATTATTATTATTATTATTATAATTATTATTATTATTATTATTATTATTATTCATAATATAATTCTTCTGCTGTATTTTATATTAAACATCCAATAGAAATATATGTAACCGCTAGGATAATATTAATACATCGTTTTGCAACTACGATATTGTTCAGCTGCCTGAACAGGTTTATTTTAAATAAATAATTCGGCAATAAATTAACCATATATAATCTGTGTTATTTAAACTTCTCAAACAATTATTAAATAATACGATGCCTTGTGTTAAATCTCGTTTGTTACATTATTCTAGGACTGCACGAATATGTTATTTTTTCTCGCATTTTCTAATAATATGTAATGTAATATAAAACTATATGAGAATATTGCGTAAAAGAAATAAATACTGAATCAGGTTATAATGGGAATTGACGTTTATAGGTGCTTTCTTCTGAGTAAATTGCCTGTGGTCATTAGATAAAAATGCTAGCCTATGATATGAGGGATTAGTGTGTAACTAGTTTTAATTGTTACTTTCTACACATACTTATTTATGAATCATAACAAAGAACTCCATGTTTATATGAAAATAAATGTTAATATTTATTTGAAAGTAATATTTAAAAAGAAACATCAAAAAGGATTTTTATCAACAGCCTCGTTTGATTGGTTGTTAAAATTTGACAACTTAGAATGTATTTGTCTTCTCTTTTCTTTTATATTAATAATGTGACTAAGTATTTGATCGTGAGTAAATTTAAAAATACTTTTAAAGGAGTGACTCTATTAAAAGCTGTTGTTCCATAATGTAAGTGATTGAATGAGGGTCATTTGCTAATAGAAATACACGCTTTTCGTCTCTGATCTTTAAAATTAATTATTGCTGTGAATTACTCGTAATACAAGCTGTGAATCTATTCGTAAGCACCAGAAAGAAATGCGTAAACACACGTAGAGATATAATTAAATTTGGAATAGAATGCAATCTCTAGTACTCACACAAATATTGCCGCCTTCCAGAATACTAGTATACATCTACAGAATAATATTACACGAATGTGCAAGTCGGTCCTCTACAGAAGCGTAAAAGTACAATTACAACTTCAACCGCAGAAATACCTCACCGAAGTGAACGAACAAATCAAGGATATCCTTAATACTATCATTACTACTCTTTGTATATGAAACTACCATTATTATATTATCCAATTGGAATTATCTAACCTAATTATTAATAAAACTATTACATTCTCGCTGTCTTTCGTGAACGGTATTTTTCTCCGTATGTGTGGAGTCATGTGCATTTAGTCTGCATTCAATAATATTCTCAGAAATTACAAGGTTACTTTAATTGCCATACATATATATATGCTACAAGAAAGTGCTTCTTTTCTTGTAAGTAAGAAAACCATTAAATGCTTAAAAAATAAGATTAGATGGACCGAGATTCGAACTTTGTAAGCAAGGTTCAGAAATTGGGTCATAAATGGAATATAGGATTCGATTGCTCAGTTGTCGCATAAAATAGTTTAGATATGTTGATTGTTCAATTCTTTTATGAAAACGGAATTAAAATAAGGTCAGTTAGAAGAACGAACAATAGAAAATTAAAGCATATTTAAAAATAAGTAAGGTCGAAAAGTAGGTTAGGAGCATTCTTTATTGGCAGAAGTGTGTGTTTGGAAATGTCTGTTCAAGCCACGCGAGTTTCCCACGCGTGTGTGGCACGTGTTTGTAAGCTGTACATGATGCCATAGCAGAAAATGAATTCCCAATATTATTTGCTAGTTTTAGGAGATTAGAGATTCTCCAATATAAGGAATGACTGTTTCCTCCTGTGTCAATATATGTAACAAGTCCACAGACTGTAAAATGTATAACTGTTGTTCTCTGTCTATCTCTTCTACGCCTCATCAATATACATGCCCGCCTTCTCTAGTAAATATGAATGTCTCCATCCTATCTCATTTAAAGACACCCACTACACAATATATATATATATATATATATATATATATATATGAATATTTTCTCTCCTTAGAAGCAATGGTTGTTCCAGGGGGTAGGATAATCATGTTCCGTAAGTCATGATTGGGTAGAGGTCCCAAGTAATACTCAATTGTATTTCTTAGAAACCCACACTGAGAATTGAAACTTGAAACTCTAGGAAAATATTTCTTTTGCAAATGATTTTACGAATTATTCTATCCCCTGCGCCACGAAGAATCCAAATAATAGAAATAGCCACTTATTTTGTTCGTGAATGTTTTCAACCGCCCGTGATTGGCAGCTTATGAACAATTTAAATAAAAATATGTGACAGAAAGATCTGCTGTAAAAACTGTATTGAATTAATAATATCAATTATTGACTGTGACGTTTAATTAAAGTAAAAATGTTTGCAATTCCCACTTGGAGTATGATTTGTGATGATTATCAACGAATCTCAGAGTCCAACTATGAAACTAATTGAGTTAAAATGGTAACACCTGCGCTTTTTGCTCTCACGAATAAAACGTCGCTGCCTCATGAGGCGTACGAACAAGTACACTCTACGTGCATTCTTTTATATGGAAAGAAAATATTATTGTTTGTCCAGAAGCTATAATAATATTTAAAGGCTGTTATATCAGAAAACCTGTTTTGAAACGCATTTGTATGAAAAAGGTAAATCTTCAAAAATATATCATTTCTTTAAAAATATTTTCACCGGTATAATCTAATTTTAATTATAAAAAAGAAGAAGAAAAAAACAGATTCGAATTGTATTTTAGATCTGTTTCCTTTTTTAAATTCAAAAAAATATAATGAACTAGAATTAATTCATTTGTTTAGAATGCTTAAAGTGGGTGAATTAATCTTGCAACTATGCGTGCCTAGATTAAGCTATCTATAAACTATGCACAGGCATGCACACATACTAAATATTTACATACTATATACGCAATTGTCTATATAATTATACATAATATATATATATATATATTTATATATATATTATATATATATATTTATATATATATTATATATATATATATTTATATATATATATTATATATATATATATATATATATTTATAAAAGTGGAAATGTATCTGTGTGTATGTTTCTGTCTATCTTTCTGTGTACATTTCCCTACCAAATAACTAAAGACTCGAAACTTGACATACAGGGTATTGGGATTAAGGAACATCTTTTTTATTCGAGTTTCGGCCAGAAATGTTGCTGTACAGGGGTTCAACGATTTCACATTTGGGAACCATACAAAACTCCCCAGCCACTTTTGGGACTAGAAATTTTACATAAAATGTATTCAGACATAGTGCAAGCCTTTTTTATCGTTTGTTCGGTGATCTCGACTCGTTTTGTGCCCATATTGATCTGGATTTCTTAAATAATTTGTGATGACCGTTTTGCTACGATTCACTTCGTTTACAATGGATCTATGGGTGAGTCCACCCCTATTAAGCTCAAAGATCCTTCCTCTCTCAAACTCTGATAATGGTTTCCCTTTTTCCATTTATAATTTGGTAAGATGTTTTTATCCACTAACAAGTTGCTTTTGGTAACATATAAAGCTGTTCGTATTCATTTTTTTCAAAACTAGCCGATTTTATTAAAGTGGTCTTATCATTTTGAACGGGTGAAAATGTTGTTGTTTTTTTAAAATAATTATTAGATCAGGGTTAAGGTTTCAAATGATACAGATTTCATTTTTTGTCATCATATTTTCCCTTTTGGCAATGGTTTGATTAAAATTTCGATAATATGAGTAAAGGCTTATTTTCTTAAGTGGTCTTATGATTTTGGCCAGGACTGTATATATATATATATATATATATATATATATATGTATATATATATATATATATATATATATATATATATATATATATATATATATATGCTTAAGTCCAAAATTGAATGAATCGAGACACATTCAAACCCCCACCACTAATTCCGTTCGCAACCAAATTTCAAACAGGTTATACAGTTGGATAGAATACCTCATTAGCTACATTTTGAAAAAAACAATTTCGAAAATTGGTTCAGTAGAAAGAAAAGTTACAACAAAATATGTGGGTTCACAAACAGGAGAGTAAGTACATGAGTAACTAACGCTTTTTTATTTTGCATAACTTTTTTTGTATATAAATATGTTTTACTGCGATTTTGCCAATATGACATGTAAGCTAAACGGTTAGAGTACCGGGGGTTGGTGGAAAGATTTTAGGTTCAATCCCGTGTATCGTTTTTTTATATAATTAAAAAAACCGAACTTTTTTTTAATAACAAATTTTTTTAACTCTCTTTATGATTTTATAGCTTAAAATGGTGAATTTATCGATTAAAAATATTAGTGAATTCAATGATATACATATTCTTTGAATGAACACAAATTTTTCGTTATCACATTTGATGAAAAATGTAGTCCCATTTTGGCAATGCGTCTGACCAATGATGCTTTTGAACCCGCGACCAGCACTGCGATGTCATCAGCAGCAGCCTGGGCATAACTATTCCTATTTTTAGACTCCTTTAAAAGAGGATTCAGCATACAGTTCCATAGTAAAGGTGATAAAATCGCACCTTGGGGGTTTCATTTAACTACTTCCCTTTTAACAGTTGCCCTCAGTAGTTCTACTTGAACTGTTCTGTGCCTCACCATATACTCAATCCATCGGGTGAGTACTGGTGGCACATTGAGTTCTCGTAGCGACTTGAACATACTACTGAAGGGTATGTTGTCAAAAGCTCCAACGATATCTAAAAAGACACCGAGTGCAATCTTCTTTTTTGTTAGTTAACGCTCAATACAGACTACGAATTCATGAACCGCAGTCTTGGTAGAGACCCTGGCTCGGAACTACTGTGATTGAATGATAAATATTGCATAAATGTGTGTTTGAGAGCTTTTTGACAATCATTAATAAATATTATAAATTTATATATAAATAAAATAGCAATGCCTGGAAAAATGATGGATTATATGGAAAAATGCGCGCATGAAAAGTAATATTCTTAAGATTTTATTAAACCTGGAAAAGTAAAGGACAAGAAATTCAACCTGGAAAAGTAAAGAACAAGATATTCTAGTAAAGTAAAAAAAAAGAATATTTTAGACTTAAAATATTGCAGCTAAAAATAAAATTTGAATATTGATAAATATTTTATTTATTATTTGCATATGTTGTTGTTTATTGTTGAGTTAGAAAGAATTAAATGATCCAAATTATGATATAATAAAATTATTAATTTTTATGTAAATTATCAAATTATTAATTCCATCTACTTATTAACTAACTAATGAATTAATTTTATTCAAACAATTTTCACTACATAAATATATGCAAATAATAGGGGGGAAATAAGTTTAATCCAGCGACTGACACCCTTTCTAACTCAACAATAAACAACAACATATGCAAATAATAAATAAAATATTCATCAATATTCAAATTTTATTTTTAGCTGCAATATTTTAAGTCTAAAAAATTCTTATTTTTTACTTTACTAGAATATCTTGTTCTTTACTTTTCCAGGTTTAATAAAATCTTAAGAATATTACTTTTCATGCGCGCATTTTTCCATATAATATATATATGTATATATATATATATATATATATATATATTTATTTATTTAAAAAAATAAGAATTCATTCGTAATTTCACTTCATTTTATTATTTTTATTTTACTTATCTAATGTATTTTCTTTAATCACTGTCTATTTTAGACTCAATTTTATCACCTCCTATATTTATTTTTAGACGTCATCTTTTAAGTTACTATTTTACCCCAAAAGTCCCTTCGTAATCTCGTTTCATTTTATGTACTTAATCTATCACGGTTATATTTCCAGACGCAATCTTTTAAATCTCTACGATATTTTAACTTTTAGACGTAATACAATACGCTAGTTTGCTCTAATTTATTTTCTCCCATAAAATGTATATATGTATATGGACATCTAATTCACATAAGGAAATCAACCTGCTCTCCCCCATCATGATATATAGCCCCAAATCTTTCGACTTTCCCATTAATGACCATCCCTCTTGAAAAAGCCCGCATAAATTGGGCGAAACGTTAAGTATTTACGTACTTTCACCTCCATTTTATTTCATATTGTAAGATTTAATCCAGCTCAACAATCATATATACGTAAGTAAGTTTGTATTTGGACAGCATATTATTTTCTTCATTGAAACAAAACACATTTATTTTGTTCAGTCTTCTGATTATCATTTTTGTATTGACTTCACATTGTTCACATAGGCCCTATAATATTATTCCCACAGTTTTTGCCAATTCGGACTGGCTTCCTAAGCGAGGGTAGGTGAAATACAGGGGAGAGAGAGGGATCGTTAAAAAGAATTTAGTGGTAGAAAGTGGGGTCAGCGGACGGTAGATAATGTGTAGCGCATGGCTGAGCCAATTGCTGGAGTAAATAACTAGGATCGTGGAAGGATGAGTGGCTGGTCTGATAAGATATGCATTTAAAATCGTTATTTTTTTTATTAAAGCTTACAACGTAGATACAAATCAAAATAAGCTTAAAAAAGGCATCAAACCAACCCCCGCGAAAGACCGGATAATACTGTTAGTATATATATATATATATATATATATATATATATATATATATATATATATATATATATATATATATAAGTTGCATTCCAGAACACATTCTCTTTTAGCGAGTACTTATTGTTGGTAGATCTTAATAATGCTCCAAGGAAACGGATTTCACTTAAATGATGGTGTGATATAGGAAGACGTCAGATTAATGAGTAAAGGCGAATTTTGCCTAAAGGATTTTGTTTTATTATATATGCCCGCGGATAATTTAGTCACGGGTAATATCTGTCTATATTTCATAAACCTTTTAATCAATAAACATGTCTATAAAACTATATACATATACATACACACACACACACACACACATATATATATATATATATATATATATATATATATATATATATATATATATACAGTGTGTCCGTAAAGTTACTATACAGTCTTATTGTTTTACTGTATTATATTTGTATTAATAGTTAATATTTATTTTTTTACAGGTTTATTTAATCAAGCATGCAACGCAAGCAAACTTTGGAAGAGCGAAAATTTATTTTGAAGCGATATATTGGAAAACAGAAAACGCACAGGATGTAATTCGTGATTGGAATCATTATTTTAATACAGATCCTCCAACACGTTTGGCTATTTATAAATTTCGAGACAAATTTGATGATACTGGCTCAGTTGCCGATGCTCCGCGTTCTGGTCGGCCAAGTGTGTTCACTGAACAAAATTTGGCTACAGTTGCTGAGGCGTATGGCAGAAGCCCAAAGAAATCACTTCGCCGTGGTAGTGCAGAAGTTGGTATCAAACGAACCTCTCTACATAAAATACTCACGAAACTCCACATGAGACCATACATTCCGCGCCTAATTCACGGAATTATTGAGGATGATCCTGATCGCAGGTCTCAGTTTTGCGAACAGATCGTCAGGATGTGTGAGGATAATCCCACTTTCTTGGTCGAGATTGTGTGGACTGATGAAGCCACATTCAAACTTTCGGGGCACGTAAATCGTCACAACTGTGTTTATTGGAGTGACACAAATCCTCATTTTACGATCACGTCCCAATTGAACCAGCCTGGAATAACTGTCTTGGCAGGAATATCGTCTGATGGAATTGTGGGTCCACAGTTCTTCGACGGAACTGTTACAGGAGAAAGGTACCTGGACAAACTGAGAAATTTCATCGTCCCGGCATTGAGGCAACGACCAGATTTCAATAACTTGTACTTCCAACAGGATGGAGCCCCACCCCATTATGCTACAGCTGTCCGAAATTTACTGGATGATACATTTTCTGATAAATGGATCGGCAGGCGAGGGTCCATTGCATTTCCTCCACGATCTCCAGACATAACGGCAATGGACTTCTTTGTCTGAGGAGTCATCAAAGACTCTGAGTATTCGACAAAGCCAAGAAGTGTTGAAGATCTTCGACAATTTGTTATTGATGCATTTGACAACCTTGATCGTGACTTGTGCACCAAAGTTTGTCAGAGTGTGGTGTCACGTTGTCTAGAATGTATTGGAGCTGAAGGTCTCCAATTTGAATATTTGTCATAGAAATTGCTTGCCTTGATTGTTACAGTCTTTACTGATGTAACACGTGTATTTTCTGATATTTTTTATAAACATGAAGGTGTTATCTCTTTTATTTCTTTTGTTACAAATAAATATTTTAATACAATATTTTACTGTACTGTTAATATATTACAGGGTGTCTGTATAGTAACTTGTAAGACTGTATAGTAACTTTACGGACGCCCTGTATATATATATATATATATATATATATATATATATATATATATATATATATATATATATACATATAAATGCATTATATCATTTCTGTTCCATATATACAGTATCTACATATTTACACTATCCAGAGTAACAGTGTTCAGTACATGTGTACAGCGTTATAGCCGTACTATTAATAGAAATAATCTACACAGTGGTGTTCGTTGTTTGTTTCTAAAGTGAGTCTCATCTAGATATTTTGTATATTTAAATTATATTTTAGTGAAGTAAATTAATCAAGCACATTTGTTTTTTCTTATCGCTGATTGATGTTTCACTTGCCCAATAACTAAATACTTATCAAAACAAATTCATAGCTCGTTTTTAGCACAGTTCGTTCTTCACTTCATCAAATGAATATGTCATCACTTCAATATGCGCGAGATCGGAATAATTTCGGTAGTTTTCATGAATTTTCTTATTTTTTACTACATTATTAATTTAAAAATCGCGCTACTCCATCGCTAACTGGTAGAATGTTTATTCAACAATCTAGGTAGATCCTAACATGTACTTGGCGCGTAACGTAGTCCGAACTTCTTCTCACGCATCCTATAGAGAACATTGGGTCGTTTTGTGTTTTCTACCCTCGAGTATGTTCCTTTGTTTTATTTACATGGGTCATCGTGTAAAACACGGGTTCTTAGTCTACCGCTTGGGAAATGATACAATAGAAATAAACTATGAGATAATAAGAACGAATTTACGAAGAGTGAGAAGAGTGAGACCCTATTATTTAGCTACTGAACATGGTCGTAATGCGTACGCTCCATCAACCATACTGAAAAAAATAGGGCGCAATAAAGAAAGTGGAACTTTCTAAACGCGAAACTAGTATGTAAAAATTGCATAATGATTTGCGTGAGTCGGGGGGGGCTACTTTTATGTTAAAAAAAACATACGCTAGTACCATATATAAGATTGGAGACAATTTTGGAATTCTCGGCGCTGTATGTGCTTCCCGATTATCTCGGCATTGTCTCCAGCCGTTCTGAACCTCTACTTTCCACTGGTATTCAACAATATCAAGTCAGGAGAGGTGTGGTAGGGATTTCGCAACATTCCACAAAACTTCCTCGGTCGAAACTGAAGGAAGCCATTTATATATATATATATATATATATATATATATATATATATATATATATATATATAACTACTTCATTTTCTCACATAAATTTAATATACGAAATTATAGATTTCTGCGTAAACTTTAAGTATTTACTTCAAAATGCTCAATACGTAAGTAGAGCTAGTTAGTAATTTATAAAATATATATGGCGATTAAGCTACACTGAATATTCTGCGTTTCATCCACTAAAGGATTCGTCAGGCTTATGCGCATAAGCCTGACGAATCCTATAGTGGATGGAACGCAGAATATTCATTGTAGCTTAATCGCCATATATAGTTTATAAATTACTATATATATATATATATATATATATATATATATATATATATATATATATAGGTATAATGGAATAATTCCAAAGGAAATCCGGGTATGAGAGCTCAATGCGGTAAACAGAGCAATAACATAAAAATATAACACGGAAATTACATAATTGTCAATGCAATAATTTATTTCAACCTTATGGTATTTTCAAGCATCTAAACTAGACAATTACATTTTTGATACTGAAATAAATAAAGAAACAGAATCGGGCCTCGACCGTCAAAAAACAGAGGGGGTGATAGTAGCAATCCACTTAATACATTTTATAGAGAGGGTGGAAGGGATTTTTAAAAGAAAACAACAACAAACAAACAACAAAAACATTATGACACTTATAATCGGCAGCTCGATGTAACAACAGATACACACACACATACACACACCCACACATACACACACACGCCCCTAAATATCCACGTTCTTACACGTAACTGCCTTGACACGCGTTTACTAACCTAGGAAGAAGAGGGAGAAATATATGGATATAGAGAGAAGGAAATAGAATAAACAGCGCGTAATGGAAAAAGAAGAAGAAAGAAAAAAGGAGAGAGTGACCATCCGCTACCTGTCATATGGTTTCATTAGTCTAGAATCTCTGAGAAAGAGAAGGGAAAGAAAATTAAACGCGCGTCCTAGAGTTAATTGAGTCATGGAAAGTAAGTCTATTAAAAGATAAATAATAAAAATATATACAAAGTTTTAAAACTATCTGTATGTTATCATGTTAAAATTAGTTAGAAATAAATATTATCTTATAATAGATTTAAATATTGTATTTGTAATATATTACTATGAATTCAAAAAATTGAGTCTTATGTAGTTAATATTTTATATATTTTTATGTAATTAATTTTATTGGTGATAATAGCGGTCATTGTAATTTTGCTCACTAATATTTCACTTCTTAATTGATTAAGATGCAGAAAATTGCATTATTAGTCGCCCCCAATTCCATAGGACGTATATAGTTTCGGTTAATATATACTTTTATTAATTCCGTACACAAAAGTACTTTCATGCACGCATAAATAAATAAATAAAATAGTTATTATTTTACAGTTTTGTGTTAATTTATATTAAATCTAATACTGTTTAGCGGTAGTATTTGATCTTTGTGACTTAACTCAGTTTAATAACTAATGTATTATCTGCAGAGAAAAATATTTTCTTAAAGCTATTTCATTTATTTATAAGTAATTTGGATAAACAGGTTCTTCGGAAAAAGTACACCCAACTTAGATTTCGGACAACAAATCATCAAGTAGTTATTATCGAGTATATACCGGACACCACTATAACGAGCATATTTAGGGGCGTGTGTGTGTGTATGTGTGTTATATTTTTATTATCTCTCTCTCTCTCTCTATGTTATATTTTTATTATCTCTCTCTATATATATATATACATATATATATATATATGCATGTATGTATGTATATATAAATAAGTATATGCATATATATATGCACATATATATGTATATATATGTATGTATATATGTGTATATATATATGCGTGTGTATATATATATGTATAAGAGCGAACGAACTGTTTTTCGGAGTCAAGGGCCAACTAACACTGTGTATATTTGTGTGTATGTATATATGTGTTGGGGTGGAGAGGGCTCCCGTAAACTGTGGTGAAGGATACCTTTCTAGGAAAAAGAAATCTCTGATGAAAAAAAAAAAACTATAAAGCGAGTGACCAGTACTCCCATTTATCTGGTCTGCAGATTTACTTGTTGCTGGCTATCTTGTTCTTGGTTGTTGTTTAATCTCTAGATTTAGACCCGACAGAGAGACTTAGCTGTCGTACAAAGCAAAGACTCTGTAAACTCATCTGTGTATAGATACTCCCTCAGGGAGTTTCCTATTAAAATGGTCCTGTGGCGATAGAAATCATTTTTCGGCTCATGAGGGAGTTACACTCGTCTTACAAGACGTTGCAATGATCATATATATATATATATATATATATATATATATATATATACATATATATATATGTGTATGCATGCATATATGTGTATCTATATATATATATATATATATATATGTATATTCGTATATATATGTATATATGTATATATATTTATATATATATGTATATGTATATGTGTGTGTGTGTTTGTGAATATATTTGTGGGCCAAGGTTATTTAACCAAAGGCTAAGGGTGAGGTAACCCTGACAGAAACCTTCAGAGGAGCTTAGGCCGTGTAAGCTGCGGCATATTTTACCCGCCGACATGTGGAATATGCGCTGGTGTCCAGCAACCTAAGTTCCATTCATGGCTCAAATGGCATGGTGGGTGGAGAGGGCTCTGTAAGCCGTAGTGAAGGAAAACTCTGATATAAAACCTGCGATGACTGCTGTATCCAATGATGTAGACTTGATCTTCGTTTTGGATCAATGCGGCATTTGTTTAGAGACTGGGATTGCAAAGTATTCCCCCCTACTAGAACAATCCTCATGGACAGGCATTGCTCGATATAAATTAGTTACACTTTTATATCATGTGATGTATGTATATATGTGTATTGATACTCGCTCATGCATTTATCCATTGAAGTTGCCCTGTGGCGATGGAAGCTATTTTCCGGCTCATGGTGGAGTTGCACTCGTCTGACAAGGCGGTGCAATCATATATATATATATAAGTATGCATATATCTGTATATATGTATATATATATATATTTATGCATATATATATATATATATATATATATATATATATATATATATATATTTATATATTGGTACGTTGAGTTATTTGGAAAATTATGTCTGAATTTGTCAACATCATCATTATTATTTATATGTGAGTCTAAAACAAATCTTTATTCAAAAAAAATATGCAAACGCCTGTAAAACATACCAATTGGACGGTTGTTTTTCGTCGATTTCAACGTTGAGTTTTTTGGAAAATTATGTGTGAATTTGTCAACATTATCATTACCATGTACTGCATAAGTGTGAGTCTAAAACGAACTATTTATTTAAAAAAAAAGTGTCAGTAAATCATATCAATTAGACTGTTTTCTTTCGTCGATTCGTACGTTGTGTTATTTGGGAAATTATATGTGAATTTTCAACATGATCATGATTATTATCATGTACCGCATATGTGTGAGTCTAAAACAGACTCTTTATTTAAAAAAAAATCCAAGCGTCTGTAAAACATATACATTGGAATGTTGGTTTTCGTCGATTCGTACGTTGAGTTATTTGGAAAATTATGTGTGAATTTGTGAACATCATCATCATAATTATCATGTTTCTTCATGTGTATTTTACACGTATGTGTGTACGTATTTATAGGCATATGTATGCATGTGCGTATTTGTATGCTTCTACGTGATTATGGTTGCATGTGTGTGCACATGCATACGTATTTTGGCGCACATCTGTATGTATGCATGTGTTTATTGTCACGTGTATGTGGGGCGGAGAAGCTACCGTAAGCCGTGGTGAAGGCAACTCATCTAGGAGAACCAAATATTAGATTAAAAAAAACATAAAGCGGGAGACCAGCACCCGCATTAAGATAGTTTGCTGTTTGACTTGTTGCTGGCTATCTTGCTCTTGCTTGTTGCTGGATGTCAACATTTTGAACTGAGAGAGAGATTTAGTCGCCGTACAAAGCTAAAACTCTCTAACACCATCTGTGTATAGATACTCCCTTAGCCATGGAAAAGTTGTGATGCGTGTAGGTCTGAAATGCTGGGAGCATGTAATAATTGATCTGCTATCATGATATGTATATATGTATGTATAGATGTATGAATGTTCATGCACAGGTGTATGTATATGTGTGTATACCTATGTGTATATGTATGTATATGTGTATATGTATGTATATGTCTATGTGTGTATGTGTATACGCATATATATATTGTTTGCATGTATGTGTATATATGCATATATGTATGTGCATATATGCATGTGCGTGTATGTGTATATATGCATGTGTATATGTACGTATATGTATGCATGTGTACATGTATGTATGCGTGTGCATGTTTGTGTATGAGTGCATATTCATGTATGTGAATGCAAATGTAGGTAAGTGTATATATATATGTACATATGTGTATATATGTGTATATGTATGTATATGTGTTTATGTATTTGTATATGTGTGTGTTTATTTTTATGTATGTGCATGTACATGTATGCCTGTGTGTATGTATGTGTGCATTATGCATTGTGTATGTATATATGTATATATGGGTGTATGTTTACAGATATGTATGTGTGTATGTGTATATATGTATATTTGCATTTATATATATGGATATGTGCCATCGACCGTCTTTTGTATTGATGTATGTGTATGTTTGTGTATTATGTTTGTGTATTAATGTATGCATATATGTGTGTGATATGTAGGTGTGTATATGTATCTATGTGTATATATGTATGTACGCGTGCATGTACATATATATATATATATATGTGTATATATATATATATATGTATACTAGAGGCCAACTTCAGTGTCATGTCTGTTGGTGCGTGTGAATTTTGCTGGCAGGACTAAAGTAATTTGTGGCTCATAAATTTTCAGCGCCTTATGGAGTTGGACTCATCTTACAAGACGTTGCAATCATCATCATGTATATCTATTTGTATATGCATGTGTATATGTATGTGTATATATATATGTGTGTGTGTGTGTTTGTATGCACATATGTAGATATATATTTGTGTATGTATGTGTATGTATGTGTATATATGCATATATAAATGTACGTCTATAAGTGCATATATGTGTATATATATGTAGGTAAATGTATGTGTATGTATATGTGCATGTATGTGTACATATTTGTATGTGTGTATTTACGCATATGTGTGTTTGTATTTGCATATATGTGTATATATATATGTATGTATAAGTGTTTATGCATGTGTGTGTATGCATGTATGAATGTGTGTGTATGTGTATTATGTATTGTGTATATATGTATGTATATAGATGTATATGTGTGTATGTGTATGTATACCAATGACCGTCTTCAGTGTAATGTCTGGTTGAGCGTGTGAATTCGCCGGCAGGTCAAAAAAGTCATTTTCAGGCTCATGGACATTTATTAACCGGTTATATATATATATATATATATATATATATATATATATATATATATATATGTTGTGGGGACGCCCACTAATTAGCATAGGTAGGTGAGTGAGGTATATAAAGGTATCAATAACCAATACAGGGAGAGTTGTGCAACGACCGCCAAATAGGCAAGACGCCTATGTTGCCTCCAGTAAGACATGCAACACGCCATTTGCCGAAATATCACCAACTAAAGTATATCTGAAGACATGTAAATATGTATATAACTGCTCGAGCTAATATATTATTGTTATACCTGTACTTTCCGTGTTCTTGTTTATTATTTGTGCAGACACAACAATGACGACAGGAAGTCTAAAAAAAGACTTACGCGGGATAAAATCCACTATTGAACACAACAGTGGCGTTGAGAATTCGAAAAAAAGACTTACGCGGAATATAATCCACTGTTAAGCACAACAGTGGCGTCGAGAATTTGAAAAAAAAAGACTTACGCAGTGTAAAACCCACTATTGAACAGAACAGTGACGTCGAGAACTCGACAAAAGTCTTACCCGGGAAAATACACTACTAAACTCAACAGTGGTGTACAAAAAATCCTTACTGGAGAAAGATTGAAAAAAAACGTAGTCGAAAAAAAATGTACTGTGTTAAACACAACAGTAACATCGAGAACTTTGAAAAAATATACTCGGAAAATCACTGTTAGACACAGCAACAGTATTTGAAAAATATTTTACGCGAAAACTTATGACTGGTGGAAAAAAAACATAGAAAACAAAAGAAACACAATCGAATGTAACTAGAGAATTGTCGAACGAGATATTTAAGCACTGGATACTTGAAAGCAAAATACCAATAACCATTTCAAAGTGACTACAGAAGTCAAAGAAAAAGAGGTGCTACTACACCGTGAACTAATTTGTGCAGATTGTCTTGAAGGAGAAAACTGATATTTTTTTCAGCTGAACCAAGAAAGATTTTTTTTAAAAAAAGAATTCGTGTGTGTAAGCAAAACTTAACGGATTAAGAGGAAAAAATAAAATCATTTTTTTTATCCCTCAATAGAAAAAGTGAAAAAGAAAGGTTCAACGCAAAGAATTATATATTGATACAATTCGGTTGACAAAAAAGCGAACCTAAAAACGGTTGTTCGTAGTTATTGGTAAAAGTGAATTAGCAAAATGGACTGATTTTTCTAATCTTTGTAAAGAAAAAAACAAGATCGAGGAATTTGCTAAAATAATGAGGCAGTTCATGCAGAACTAGCAGATCCTATAGAAAGACAGCAATTAAAAACACGTCGTCACCACATAACGTGACGACTCTACACCGATTCTTAGGTCTCGCAAACTTCTACCAAGTATTTATCAAAGGAATTCAGACCTAAGAGCTCAGCTTGGCGAGGTATTAAAGAAAGAAACACCATGGACATGGACAAATGAATGTCAAGACGCATTTGAGAAAATTAAAAAGACGCTTACGTCCGATATAGTTTTAACCTATGACGACCAAAAATTAGAAACAAGTGTTGCGAGCGAGGCGAGCGAGGCGAGCTCGTCGCATGTATACAGCATATCCTGACAGATGGATCGAAGACATCTGCAGGTCACGCCTCAAGGACACTATTTCCGGCAGAAAAAGGCTTACTCTCAAATAGAAAAGGAAGGGCTACGCATTTTTTTCGCGGTGACGAAATTCCACTGTTATCTGTACGGGAGGCCCTTTATACTGGCAACAGATCACAAGCCCCTAATGACAATATTCGGCTCAAAAAGGTATTGCTTGTTTACGGAAAATCGCCTTCTTCGTTGGGTTACGATTTTGTTAAATTATTACTTTCAAATAAAACATCTGGGTTCGAAAGAAAAAAAAGGTCATGCGGGTGGCCTGTCCAGGATTATACCGAACATGGAGGAAATCCTTGAAGAGTCAGTAATTGCAACTCTACGTTCCAATTATGAGGAATAAACTTGGTGGCGAATACAATAAAAGAATCACCAGTCACGTTAACCGATATAAAAAGGGAGGCTGAAAATGACGATGCAATCACGGACATAAAGAAAAAATAAGGGAAAATGATGAAAAAACGCATATTTTCCGTATTCAATGATGCTTTATTATATAGCGAAAGACTGGTTATCTCGAAAACCTTGTAGAAAAATATCTTACGTGATTTTCATACAGGACACCTGGGTATAAATAGGATGAATACATCTATGCGGAGTTACGTTTACTGTCGTAATATGCATGTGGATATTGCACTAACAGTAAACAAGTGTAAAGGTTGTGCGTAAGCCGCAAAGGCACCACCGATAGTCCATAAACCTTGGAAAACACCCCTGACCATCCATGGTCAAACATTCATATAAACTCTGCTTGACCGACGAAGGACAATACTACCTAATCGTAGTAGATAGTTTTTCCAGATGGCCTAAAGTAAAGCGTTTCAAGAACCCGACGACAAATAACAGAATAAGTTTTCTGCATGAAATATTTGCACGTTTGGTGTGCCAGATATTATAGTCACAATTTACATCAAGTGATTTCAAGGACTTTTGTTACGCTTTTCAGGTAAAATATAGAACTACACCACCGTTCCACCCTAGCTCAAATGGATTAGCGGAAAGGTTCGTAGACACGATAATGCGTGCACTTCGAAAATCAATAGGGACCCCAACGGATAACGCATTACAAAAATTCGTGCAAATATACAGGATAACTAAGAACCCAAATACACCGAAATACTCGCCAGCAGAATTAATGTCTGCTAGAAAAATAAAATCACCATTTACTAAATTAATACCAAAGCCGTTCATAAAACTACGCACATATCACATATGAACAACAATTATATAGATAATATATTTAATTTAATTTAATTTGGAATTCATATTTCCAACAGAGCGACCTTGTTTTTAGACTTTTGTAGAGTTATTTGCCCCCAGATGCTATCCATAAAAGAACAAACGTTCACAAAATATAATTTGGTAATTTCATGAGGTTCCTAGCTGGAAAAATAATTCCGTGTAGAAAGAAAAATATGTGGCTTTTATTGTTTTTTTTTTTAATATTCCACAAAAAAAAACTGAAAATATTTTATTTGTTTGTCTTATTTTATGCCTGAAACGGTGCATCGATTAACACCTAAAAAAACTTGAAGAACTCCTGTCTCCTCTAAATTCCACAATTTACACTTATTTTTTTCTTTTTTCGCGTTATTTGATCTATTACAAAACTTAATTTTCTAATTAAAAAAAGTAACTTTAAACGACGTGACCCAGCGGCGTTTAATCCCTGAAAAAAAAAGGGATATAGGTTTTTTCAGCCCAATACTTTTAATCAGCCTTTATAAATTTTCTGAGATAAGAAATTTTGCAAAAACATAAAATAATAATAATAAAATAACATTTTAGATTGAGGGATCATTTTTCTGTGTACATTTTACGCAAAATGTTCACTCACTGTTTGGCAAACAAGCTTTTAACGAAACATGTAAACTCTGATATTTTTTCAAGTTTGGAGATAGAGAGGGAGGAAAAACTCTTACAAATACAAGTTGTTATTTTCTGGTGAAGGGGAATTACATTGCAAACATGAAATAACGATAAATTTAATTATATTTATGATACCATTCTCTACTTTCACCTAACAAGTTAATAAACAAAACACCCCTCAAAATATGACAAATTAATTTTTTTTTGGGGGGGGAATACATTAGAAACATAAAACGACAATTAGAAGGAAAATCAAAAAGCCCCCCCATAAAAAGCAAATCGAAAATGTCCTTTATTTACAAAAAACAAAAAAGACAGTACCAAAATGGCCTTACAAAAAATAAAGGTGATTTTGTAGTTTATCAGCGTAACTTGTTTGACAGACAAAAAATTATAAAAACTATGTATTTGTATATTAGACACAAAGGCTAGAATAAAACAAAAATCATTTTTATGTTTTTTTATCATTTTTTATTATACTTAATGGGCACGCCTTGGACGTTTAAAATTTAGCCTTATTTTTAAGTTTGACACATTGCTTTTTTTAACGCTAAATTTGGCATTTTTATGCTCTTTCAATACAAAGAAAATATAGCGACCAAAACATAGTGCGTGAACGAGCTTAAAACAGCCAATCTGCCGAACGTTCGAATGGCCAAATTTTAAAAGCACGTTAGCGGCCTCGAAAAATAAATATACATGTTAAAGAAGTAATAAAAATGAATTTTTTGTGGTTTATTTCAGCCTTTGGGTAAAACTATGTGCTTTATATAGAAATAAATAGTTTTTATATCTGCTGTCTGGCCAATAATTTACGCCACTAATCTACACATTTACCAAAAAAAACATAAACGCACGCATTAATGTTCATGAAAGTAATTTTGGAGGTTCAGATATCGTGAGATTTCTTAGGGCAGTGATCCCTTCTGCCGAAATATCTGGTGGAGAGGGTATCAGATACTTATTTTTGTTGGCGATTATATCTACACGTTTTTATTTGTTCTTTTATTTTCTAAATTGTTGTCAGTGTATCCAATTAACCCATGATGAAAATGATTAGTATAGCAGGTGTGTTTCAAACGGAACTTCATATTTACCCATGCAACGCCGGGTACCCATGCTAGTATATATATATATATATATATATATATATACACACAAAGATGCATATATATATATATATATATATATATATATATATATATATATATATATATATATATATATATATGAAACAGTGAGAGAGAGAGAGGTAGGAGAGAGGATAGACACGGAAAAATTAAAATTCAGTGAGAGAGAGAGGGATAGATTAAGATATAAGTTGATTTTACGTAGTTTATATATATATATATATATACATATATATATATATATATATATATATATACACTCTGTATTTAATGTAGCTCGGACTCGCTGACGGTATTTAATATTATGTTACTTTATTAGCGGTATGACCCATGTAATACGCTGGTTCACAAGGGCAATTCATGCAATAAAGGCCGGTCGTCATTTATTGCTCTCTTTTAACCCTCAAGATTGAACAATGTTTGTCCAGTAAACGGTCGGTTGACCTTAAGTTCAGTGTTGGTCTAGATAAAAAAATCATAAAGATGTTAAGGGAAACAGGGCGAGTTTTAACAAGACAAGTCGTCCGAGAAGAACATCTACCATTGCAGAAAATCTTGCTACATCGATGACATTTATATTGATTGAATGAGTCGTAGCTGATAACCGGCTCAGGCCAAGGGCAAGTCAGTTCAAGGGTACGAGTTCACTATGTTCGGCATTGTATATTATCTTAAAGTGTGGCGTCGTCCCTGATTCAGATAATCCCATTTAGGACGGTAAAAGTATTTTGAGATATTGCAAAGAACTATGTGAGCAATCAATTATGAATTGCATTGAAAATTTACTCGATAGCGAAGGAACAAGATGAGCGTATTTAATGGTCGGTCGTGCAATTAAAATGGAATGATACGAAACATGGATGTTATTAGGTCATCATGACCAAAGATTTGTTTCCAACATAAACAAGGTAAACAGGACTATAAAAAAAATAATATGTAACTATTATTTTAACCGACAAAAACATTCTGTTTATTCTAGGACGTAAATATCAGAACCGAGATATTGGTCTCTCTCTCTCTCTCTCTCTCTCTCTCTCTCTCTCTCTCTCTCTCTCTCTCTACATATATATATATATATATATATATATGTAGAGAGAGAGAGAGAGAGAGAGAGAGAGAAAGAGATCCATCTCATATATATATATATATGTATATATATATATATATATATACATATATATATATATTTAAATAAGGGAGTTATCACCAAAAATATGTATTTTTTAACGTTATTTTATTCTTCCGTGTCTTCGTTTTTCATTGGGAATTATGTTTGGATCATTGTAATAATGTTTTTAAGTCATTGAAATCGATTTCGCGCGTTTCAGACGGTCTGTGATGCGTCCTCGTCAGAAGCTATTTTCAAATGTGTAAAAATGGCGATTTTCGTAGTTAGTTTGAGGTTTTTCCAAGGGGTGGAAGCTTGTAAGTGTTTATTATACATTGGTTTGCTGGATTTGTATTGCTTTTTTATTTGGTTTGTCCAGGGAGATTTTGACCTCGCTGTAGTCAGTCGCTATCTCTTTCTGCTAATGTGTTTTTCTTTTTCTTTTCTTCGGGGTAGCGTGTGTGTATGTGTGTGTGTGTGTTTATGTGTGTGTGTGTTTATGTGTGTGTGTGTTTATGTGTGTGTGTGCGCGTGTGTGTGCGTGTGTGTGTTTGCTTTTATTGGTTTGGGAATGTGTATATTGTTTTATAGTATTTTGTGGTTATTTTCTTCCTTAGGAAGGCGGCTGTGGTCCAAGGTCGATACTAATGTGTATGTGTGGGGAGGAGGGGCTGGCTCTTCTGAAGTAAGGGTAGGGGTGCTTTCATTCTATTTTGATATTTATTTTTTGGATTCTTGGATTTTAGTATTGTGATTTTTCGTTTTAGTCTTGTATTATGTTTGTTTAGAAAGAGGTGTATTTAAAATAGGGGATTTTTTTAATGTTTCTATTTATTTGTCTCCCCATGTGGGTATGGCCAGACCCAGGATCGGTTCCTAGTGGGCGGAAGGTTTTGTATCCAGAGATGGGGGCATTGGAGGGGGTGTAGGTATGGGAGGGGGATGATAGAAGGGAAGATAGTCGTTTCAGTCATGAGGGGGTTCAGTTGAGGAGTGAATTTGGTGATGAAGTTTTTTTCCTGTGTAAGTAAATAAAAATAATTGTCTGTTTGGAAGATTGGCATTATTTTGAAGCTGTTTCCACTGCATGTGTGTACGTGTTTTGAAACATAGAGGTGTCTGTTATCGTAAATTTTGATGTTGCTCTTATGTAAGACCACTTTATTGCTGAAATTTTTGGTGGCGCTTATGTAGGATTTGTTGCATGTTGTGCATCTTCGTGCATATACTACATTTCTGGAGGTGCAATTTAGATCTTTTTTTTATTTTGACTGTTTGTGCTGGGTTTTTGAATGTGTATGTGTTACCTTCTGTTATTATGTCACATATTCCACATCGCGGCTTGTTGCATTTTGTAACTCGTTTTGTAGTATGTGGGACGAGTTTTGAGGAAGTTAGGACGTGGTTTTAGTTTTTGGGTTGGCGTTTGCTATTTATTATTTTTGTTGTTTTAAGTATGTTGTTTAGTTTGTCGTTCTGATTGAGGAGGATAAGGTTTTTTGTTATCTGTGTGAATTGTTCTGGGTTGTTTGTGTTGTGTGTAGAGACGTATGCTAGAATTTGTTCTTTGTTGTGTTCTCTTGGGGGTCTTGGTCTATTGGATTTTTTTCAGCCAGTTCAATACCTTTCTGTATTAGTGGTAGTTGGTATCATCTTTTCCGCAGTGTTATTTGTAGTTCATTCAGTCTAGTTGAACGGAGGTGTCTGTCTGTTACTATGGTGCAGACTCTACGTGCTAGGGAGACGGGTATTGGTTTTAGACAGATATTGGGATGGTGGCTTTTGAAGTGAAGGTATTGTTGAGTGTCTGTGGGTTTGTGGTAGATGCCTGTGATGAGGTTGTTGTTTTTTTTTTATTGTTACTAAGATGTCTAGGAAAGGTAGTTCTGTGGGGCTTTGTTCTAGTGTGAAGTTTATGTTTGGGTGTAGATTTTGTAGCAAAGTGTGGAGTTCTTTGATATCCCCCATGAGGTTCTCCAGAGGATAAATCAGTCGTCTAGGTATCTTTTCCAAGATTTTGTGAAGAGTGTTTTTATATTGTGCCCGTACATTTGCTCTATCCTTTCATAAAGGGTCTCTTCTAGAAAGGCGAGTGTAAGGGTGGCATATGTAAGTGCCATTTTGGTACCCATTGCTGCGCCTAATATTTGGATGTAGTTGTCTTTATTGAATTGGAAGGAGTTGTAATTGAGGATTATGTCGATGCTATCAATCACGAATTGTTTATTGAATATGGGGTGTTAAGTCTGTGTATGTTTGTCAATCCAATATGCGATAGCTTCTTTTCCTAGATTGCGTGGGATATTGCTATATAGGCTGCTAACATCGAATGTGGCTAGTATAGTCTCATCGTCTACTGTTTGTGGTAGGGAGGTAAGGAAGTGTGTGTTATCTCTTACAAAACTTCTGTCTAGATTGGTAAAGGGCTGTAATAGTATATCTATTAGGTTGCTAAGTCTGATGTTGAGCATGATGGTCCTGCTACTATGGGTCTGAATGTTAGGTCGTTGGATTTGGGGTGCTTATGTAGTCTGACTTTTGTATATTGATGGCATATCTTACCTGGTAAGATTTGTGTATTTTGGGTAGCCCATAGAAGATGTTTGTTTTTTTATTGTGAAGTTTGTAATAAAGTCTTTTTCTTTTTTAGTTAATGTACAATTGTACGCTGTGCAGGGTTTTGTTATTTTAGATATGGCTGTGTCGTCTATGTTAGAGCTAATTGGTTTGTAATAATTTTCGTTCCCTAGTGATTTTGAAATTTTTGTTTTATAGAAGTTCTTATTCATTATAACTACTGCACTACCTTTGTCTGCTTCCTTTATAACTAAGTTGTTATTGTGTTGGATTTTTTTAAGTGCTTGATTTTGTTTTCGTGTTAGATTACTGGTGGGGTTTTCTTTTTGTTGGGGGTTGAGGCTCCAGAGTGTTTCAAAGAAGGTATTTAGTTCTGTTGTGTTGTTATGTTTGTTGGGGGAAGTATGTTGATTTGTTCTTCACTAGAGAGTCGTCTGTTGTGTGTGGAAACAGCTTCAAAATAATGCCAATCTTCCAAACAGACAATTATTTTTATTTACTTACACAGGAAAAAAACTTCATCACCAAATTCACGCCTGAACTGAACAGAACCTAATACCATCACACAAAAACATGAAATTCAAGGTACACTCGCATGCACACCCATACACATACACATATACACATCCACACAATAATCAGAACCGACACATTAAAACACACACACATGCGCGCATACAACCACACAGACATAACCCCCTATCTCTAATACAACACCCTGAACAATACCAGCCCTACTTCACCTCGAAACCAACAACACTAGGAGACACCTAGAACCATAGTACAATATCTGTTCCAACACCTCACTCCCTCCTCAGTCAGGGGAGGAGAACCCCCTCATGACTGAAACAACTATCTTCCCTTCTATCATCCCCCTCCCATACCTACACCCCCTCCAATGCCCCCATCTCTGGATACAAAACCTTCCGCACACTAGGAACCGATCCTGGGTCTGGCCATACCCACATGGGGAGACAAATAAATAGAAACATTAAAAAATCCCCTATTTTAAATACACCTCTTTCTAAACAAACATAATATAAGACTAAAACGAAAAATCACAATACTAAAATCCAAGAATCCAAAAAATAAATATCAAAATAGAATGAAAGCACCCCTACCCTTACTTTAGAAGGGCCAGTCCCCCCTCCCCACACATACACATTAGTAACGACCTCGGACCACCGCCGCCGTCCTAAGGAAGCAAATAACCCCAAAATACTATAAAACAATTTACACATTTCCAAACCAATAAAAAGAAAAACACACACGCACAAACACGCGCACACACACACACATAAAAACACACGCACACACACACACATACCCTACCTCACCCCAAAGAAAAAGAAAAACACATTAGCAGAAAGAGATAGCGACTGACTACAGCGAGGTCAAAATCTCCCTGGACAAACTAAATAAAAAAGCAATAAAAATTCAGCATACCAATGTATAATAAACACTTACAAGCCTCCACCCCTTGGAAAAACTTCAAACTAACTACGAAAATCGCCATTTTTACACATTTGAAAATAACTTCTGACGAGGACGCATCACAGACCGTCTGAAACGCGCGTAATCGATTTCAATGACTTAACAACATTATTACAATGATCTAAACATACATCTCAATTAAACACCAAGACACGGAATAATAAAATAATGTTAAAAAATACACATTGTTGGTGACTACTCCCTTATTTAAATATACATCTGTCTTTAGAATTTATTAACCGGATATATATATATATATGTATATATATATATATATATATATATAAATAGCAGGAATTCTCATTTCCAAGAACGTATTATAGCTTTGTAACAACAGACATATTCAATACGTCTTCCCTACTAGCAACTACCTCATGTAGTTTACGACCACCATTTCTCCCACATTCAATCGTGATAATAAAATGCTACAGAACATCCGATGACAATCATCAACACAATCGCCAGCTTTAAGGAGGAACTAGTTTCTATTTTTCTCTCTCAATATTTAGTGATCTCACCGCTATCAATTCTTACCGGGTCAAATTCTACATTTATCAACTTTAGTGTGATAACCCAGTAATCTGCTGAGACATACATAGACAAACATTATTTCCGATTTCCTAATCTTTAATAATAACGGGTCCCTCGCAATGTTTTGCTCTTTCAAAAAAGCTCATACCTTCATTCCCATATTCCACATTGAAAGCAATTTCGAAATTAACAAAAACTTCCAACAGTTTACACAAAATGGCATCGTTTTTCCCAGGAGGCACCAGCGCTAAAAAAAGAAATACAAATTTATTAACACCTCATAAAAAGACAATAAAATACTGGTAACCTTATTTATTGGAACACTCCTGCATAAGTAAAAACTTTATATACATGACGTCTTTGCTTGGACGCCCGGAATTCTAAAAAATGTAAACACAGCAATAGTTTGGGCATGCACAATTGTACAAATTACAAACACGGATTATTTCGCCACAAAATAAAAACCTGCCTTGAAAAAAACATGTTTCCTTTGTTTTTTTCTTCGATTTTGTTGGCGTTTAATATTCAAGTTGCCGATTAGATATTTTCCACCGATTACCTAGTAAATTTTATTGTATAGGAAAACACTTATTTCTTGTATCAAAACTTTCGCCAATTTTGGAAACTAGGCGTGTTTTATTTTAATGTTTCCGAACTTATTCTCGAAATTGTGCACACCTTAATAATTTGGGGGAATGAGGTCGAGTGAATATGTACATGAGGTCCATGTCCACAATTTTCTGAGAATAGCGATTTGTTCTAGCTTTTCCACTATGCTGATTAATACACTCCCAGTAAAATTTTTCGGAGACAAGTACTTATAAAGATATACATACCTGTATTATGCACCGTAATTCACTAAATGCGGTAAAAAATCTATTTTTCTGCTGCCGACACTACCACTCATAAATATTTTTCTAGCATTTGCGGATGCATATTGTGACAACGATTTTCACGTTTATATTTGGGGGAAATATTTACACCTCCTAACAAAAACTGGGTGTTTTCTATCTCAGAAGCTGTTCTTTGCATGGAGATGTTGGGAGGTCTATTGCGAACGTTGTATTCAGATGGCAGAACAAGTGGTGACTGGAAGAGGTTCTTTACATGGGGAGATTTGGCTGTCTATATTAAACGTGGTTCTTCTTTACATGACACTTTTTAACCAATCAAGTGAAAAAAAGCCGTAATTGTTTTGTTTTACACGGTAAAAGAAAACATTGCATAAATCTGAGATTAAGTTTAATAGCATTGGTGGAAGAGTTGAAAGAATATGAAGACTTGAACAAGAAACAGGAAGAGCTAGTATGGCTACCTGATTTCGATTAATCTAAAATGTTGATAAACAGTGAGAAACCTCAACTTCTAAAAGTTCAGTTTTTTCCTGCCCATTATTACAGTAAAGGACTTTTTTTAGTTATTTTATGAATTCATACTGATTTACATTCCCTTAATTGCTTAATAGGTATTTCGTTTCATTTCATTTCATTTCGGCCTCGACCACTTATATATATATATATATATATATATATATATATATGTATATATGTATGTATATATGTATATATATATATATATCTGTGTGTGCGTGTATATATATATATATATATATATACATAGATGTATTTACATATCTATATGTACATATATGTATATATATGTATGTGTATATATATATATTAATATATATATGTATGTATATATGTATATGTATATATATATATTTATATATATGTATATATATATGTATATGCATGCATATATATGTATATATATACAAATATGTATGCATATATAAATATATATGTGCATATATATGCATATATATGTATATATATATTTATACATGTATTTATATATGTATATATATATATATATGTATATATGTATATATGTGTGTATATATGCACATATATGTATATATATGCATATCTATGTGTATATATAAATATGTGTATATATGTATATATCTTTATGTATATATATATATATATATATATATATATATAATTAAAATACTACCGAGTTTGGATATATGGTGAAGGGTTGTTTATATAATACTAGCAGTTCCGCCCGGATTGGGTTTAGCGCTATATAATGTTCACAACTTCATGTAGATATTTATGCCTGTCAATATGTACACCAATGCGTTTCTATAAATAAGCTTCTTTAACAACCATAGAGATAAGTATGTAGAAACCGACAACGTCAATTTTTTTTTAATTTGACCCTAATTTTCACCTCTTAACATTTATTGTTTTGGGTTCAAGTTTAATTAAAATGTTTGACCCTTGTCCAATAACCTACATCAAAAATTCAAGTTTAGACCCAACATTTGCGGAGGGGTTTGGCAGAGTCTGCAAAGGTCAACTCTGTAAACTTTAACCATGTGCCAGCCAAATTTTCACTCCTAAACTTATTAAAAAGCTTACTGCATGTTTGAACACCCTTCCCGTAAAATTTCAAATGTTTAGACCCAAAATCGAATAGTTTGCTAGAGATCGCAAAGGTAAATTCGTTTCAACTCTGACCCTTTGGCCGCCAAACTTTCGGCCAAAGACCGATTTAAAATTTGCCCTGTGTCGGATTACACTCTATGGAAAATTTCAAATGTTTAGACTAAAAGTTGGCTGAGTAATTTCAAAGACGTCACAGTGTTTCTTTTTTTTAAACTTTGACCCCAATAGCGACCACTTAGAATTTATTGTTCATTGATTGCAAAATAATGTGTTTAAACGTTATTTGGTCAAAACCTACTTGGTTTTAAAAATTAAGGAAAACATCCATTCTCCTAATGATTGCATTATGAAAATTTAAAGTAAATCTTCCTGTTATTAAGTTGGAACAGTAAGTGATAAACAATGCCTTTTTTTTAGCGGTAAAAAATAAAATAAATATTTTTAAAAGCCACGATAATTTTGGACAGCCCCGCCGCTGCACAACATAATTCTTTAAGTTGTAGGCAAACATCCGACATAGTTTAAACATATAATATCGTCTGACATTGTTACCGTTTGTTAATTATCGGTAAAATTTGAAATATTTAAAAATCCAAGTAAATATAGACTGATTGTTGCAGTTGCCGTAAGAAATCAGCAACATTTTTTAAATGTTTATACATCTACAAAAAATAATTTTTACTGCAATTGTCACTGTACTGTTAGAGTCAAAATTGAATTAACCAGCACATCCATTGGAATTCTACGTGGTAAAAATATATTTTATTTATAAGAAAAGTGGATAAAAATGTTAAAATAAACAATATACCGTTTTTGCTTACATAATATCCACTCCGTTGCTGCATTATAAAAGTATTTAATCGTCGGCAAAATTTGAAATGATTTAATAATCTTCCCAATAAAAAACGTCGTTAATTAACCAGCAAGGTGTTTCTTCTCCACTCAAAAACTACAACGAATACACCATTATACATCTACTGTCCAGTGACACAAAATATATTGATATAGGTGAGACTAGTTAAACGCCCATGTAAGACGAGTATCAATCATTAGTCGGAGATATTATCAGACATACACTTTGACATTTGTAATAACAGTTACATAAATGCAATCTCTGCATGACAGCAATCGTTCGAAATATACACATGGCAGGATAACGATGTTATATTTTTTATCATGCTCTTTTGCAGGGCACAACGTAATACAGTGATTTTTTTACCCTTGTGTCAGATGGAAAACTGAAGCTTCGGCTTCACTTCGAAAATGAATTTCTCGGATTAAAATGCAATAAAATAATCATAAAGTAAACGTTTTAAATTGAGCTAATGTATTTAAATCTGATGAGAAATTCAATTCCACGGTATCATAACAGATGACTGTGCTTATATTATGTAGTAATTACACCCAAGAAAATATCTCCCCGTTTAGTATTTATCTGTATTCTGAGAGAGAGCAGCGGTAAAAATAGAATGATACGATAAGTGGCTTAAGATTAAGTAAAAATGTCATAGACATGAATCATGAGACTCACTATCGATGGATGTGTTTTTCATTATGCGGTCTTCATGCAAACAAATACAAATAAAAAGCAAATGGCGTGGGATTCGCTCTAAATTCCGTGCAATCAACCTTGTGTGCACATTCAAGTCTTGGGCAAAGAGACAGTTATACGTTTAAGTCTGGTAAATTTGTAAAACTTTTGTAATCATGGTGCCTTAGCGCAGATGGTAACATATAGATACACGAGAGCTAAATCTTTTCATTTCTAATCTAGATAGTAGCACACCTACTCATTTTTCAACTTTAGAAAACACTACTACATCTGGGGAACATTATACTAATCATAATAATTTTGCACGGTAATAATAAATACTGAATGCGTATAAATTGAAATATTTTATTTAAGCGGATTTTACGATCGAGTAAGTCCAGAGGCTTCGTATATATATATATATATATATATATATATATATATATATATATATATATATATGTGTGTGTGTGTGTGTGTATATATATATATATATATATAGTTCAGAATAAAATTATCTAATAATCAAATGGTATGAAAACCTGTGATTATAAGTCTTACAAAATACTATTGGCAGTAATATTCTATAAGTACTATCCCACCTAAATATAAAGTGCCCGATATACAAGATATAGCAAATAAATCAAATTTTAGTCATTCAATGAATTTCTTTTTTCATTATTCTTATCAGTTCAGTTTCTCTCATTAAGCGTGGCATATCTACTGAAAGCGGTTTTATTTTTATTTTATTTACAATTTTAAGTTATTTTGGAGTGGAATTGTAAGCTAATATTCTATAATTATTAAAAAAAATATTAAATGTATGAATTTATATATTATAATAAACAAATCCGCCGGATATATAAAAACATTAATTTACCGGACACATTATATAAAAAAAGAAATGTGCATCAGGAAAATGCCAACTTCGGGCCAATACTTTGTGATGTAGATTACTCAAAGTACATTTTGAATCATTTTACCACACTGCTATCAGAGACATTTACTTCAGATTTTACCATGCACTTTGGATGTGAATTTTTTTTATCCTTTTCATTAACTTCGCTTACTTTATTACATTTAAATACTTAAAGAACTTTGAATTGTGATTTTCCATGTCTCATTGACTTTAGCAAATAAGGTGTAAACCATTATAACATATTGCTAATATTTTCACCTCTGAAGAGATGGTAGACATCGAAATCCTATAAGATAAGGAGTTATAATATTTCAAATGTATTCTTTGTCTTACATAGAATAATAAGAATCTTTTTATTGGAAATTTAAACATTTCACTTCATAAATGTTTAAATTCATTGAATGACAAACAATTATATATATATATATATATATATATATATATATATATATATATATATATATATATATATATCATCCACCACCACTGCGGTACCGATCACCCAAGGGCTTGACAGATGTACGGAAGTGTAGCTGTCAGTAAAGCCTCTGTCCTGGCCTCCAGGCGGACGCCACTGGAAATTGAACTTCAGGCTTACAGTGCAGGGATCTATGGTAAGCTCAACCCAGAAACTGTTACGCTGTGTTCAGCCAGTTTGAGAAAGTTGATAACACTCATTCTGGCTAGTCACTGCGACTAATGAGCTGCCGACTCGTCTTGTGCAATCCTTGCCAATCTTGCGTACCCCATTGGAGGAGAGGGGTGAAATGGCAACTGACAAAACCCACTTCATCCTTAAACTATCTTGTCAGCAAATTTCTTACGAACCATGAAACGAAAACAGAAAAAGAACTCATACTGGCAGGGCGTTGCCAAGGATAATAAGGCCCACAATACACCCAACTTCAAGTTTGCATCATGGAACATACGAACGATGCTTGACAAGTCTGATTCGGCAAGACCAGAAAGGAGAAGTTCGATTATAATGTTCTAATTAGAAAAATAAGACATCGATATTGCTGTCCTGAGTGAAGTCACGTTCAAAGAGAGCGGTTCCATTAGAGAATCCAGCTACACTATTTACTGGAGTGGCAAGGCGTCTAGTGAGAGAAGCGAGTCTGGTGTCGGACTAGCCATCAAAAACGAGCTAGTGACGAAACTGATAGAAATGTCCCATCCCTTAAATAACAGGCTGACGACACTCAGGCTACCTTTATAAGAAGACCGTTGGTGTACCCTGATAGCTATATATTCTCCGACTATGAAAACCTCTCAGGAAACCATTGATATATTCTACCATCAGTTAGACAGTACACTTGCATCCGTACCAAAACCGGATAAGATCATACTCATGGGAGACTTTAACGCCAGGGTAGGACAGGATTATATAACCTGGCCCAGAGCATTAGGGAAGTATGGATGCGGGAAAGTCAACTCAAATGGGGAGATCCTCCTTTCACATTGCTCTGACAAGCCTGTTCACAGGAACTCCTGGATGCCCCCTAGAAGTAAACATTGGCACCTCATTGACTTCGTCATCATTCGTAAACGTGCCCTCCCAGATATCCTGGACACGAGAGTAATGAGGGGATCAAACTCCAACACTCAATGAGAGACTTGCTGAATCAACTTGAGATGTAACTCAGATTGTCTGTCCTTCATGTTTATGAAATATCCAAAGAGTGTCTCGGCTCAGTCAGGAAACGCCATGAGGACTGGTTCAATGAGAACTGCGAAGAAATCAAGCAACTCATTAACCAGAGAAACGCTGCAAGAAGTTCAATGTTGTTCAGGAACACTAAATCCATCAACGCAAAGTACGCTAAGGCAAACAACAAGCTCCGTAGCAGATGTAGGGAACTTAAGAACAGTTGGTGGATGGCTAAGGCTGCTCAACTACAGATTCTGACTGACACTAATGACATGAAGTGTTTCTATGGGAGTATGAAAGCAGTCTGGGGCCCAAATGTGAGCCATCCCGATCAACTACTTGCAAGCGACTATTCCACTCTCCTCACTGACAAATGCGAGCTTCTAAAACGATGGACTGAGCATTTCAAACCATGTCTAAACGAGACGCCAGACATTGACGAACGAGTAATAATCAACCTCGAGCATTTCCCGACACAGCACTGGATGGACAGATGCGCATACTCAGATTAAATCAGCAAAGCAGTGCTGATGTTACAGGATAGTAAATCAGTTGGGT
The DNA here is from genome assembly GCF_053919585.1 of Euprymna scolopes. Taxonomy (NCBI): domain Eukaryota; kingdom Metazoa; phylum Mollusca; class Cephalopoda; order Sepiida; family Sepiolidae; genus Euprymna; species Euprymna scolopes. The sequence continues at coordinate 55,739,715 of NC_136499.1, read as the reverse complement.
CTGACGGCATATACCCTGAGATCATCAAGCGAGTAGGACAGAAACTACTTACCACTCTCTGCACAATCATACAGAGTGTCTGGACAACTGCAACTGCCCTTCAAGATTAGAAAGACGCACAGCTAGTGACTATATTCAAAAAGGGATATCGCAGGCTTTGCGGTTACTTCAGGGGTATATCACTGCTCTCAGTCCCTGGGAAAGTGTTCGCTCGTATTCTCCTGAACAGGCTAACAGTGCACACAGCGGATATGATATTTTCACCCAAACAGATCCAGGAAAGGTGTGTGGAGCAGAATATGGAGCTGTACATGATCTTTGTGGATTTTACGAAGGCTTTCGGCACGGTGGATCGAATCACTCTTTGGGAAGTCTTGCTGAAGCTTGGCTTTCGTGCACACTTCACCAGCCTTGTCAGAGCTCTTCATTCAGGCATGAACGCCACAGTAAAGCTGAAGGACGAGCTCTCCGATCCGTTCGACGAGCAGAATCGTGTCAGACAGGGCTGCGTCATCGCTTCCCCCTCTTCTCACTCTACCTCTCAGTTGTGCTTCGGCATGCCTTTAGAAATTGTGATAAGTGTGTTTTTATACGATCTAGGCCGGGAGCAGACCTTTTCAATGTCAATGCACATAACTCCGCAAATAGAACTACAAAGATACTCGTACGGAAGCTTATGTTTGCGGATGACACCATAGGTGTAGCGCATCGTCACGAGGATGCTCAGGACATAATAACTCGCTTCGCAGGATCAGCCAACGCCTTCGGATTGAAGATTAACATCAAGAAAACAGAAATGATGTACCAACAATCCCCTGGATCACCAGCAACAAGCCAACCAATTAAGATTCCAGACCAGGAGCTATACAATGTCAGCAAATTCAAATACCTAGGGATCACGGCCATGAACAATAACAGAATGGACAAGGAGATTTCTACAAGAATGCCTAACGCCTCCATATCCTATGGAAAACTCAAATAGAAGGTCTGGCAAATAAAGACCTGACTTTCAGAACTAAATGCTTGGTGTACGGCGCCATCGTCCTCTCGTCACTCCTTTACGGTACAGAAACTTGGCCAGTGTACAAACTGGCAACCCGCAAGCTAAACACCTATATGATGAGACACCTTCGGCAGATTTTAAATGTCAAGTGGTATGACTTTGTCAGCAACAGGGAGATCCTATCACAAGCCAACCTCCCAAGCATGTATGACATGCTTATCCGGAAAAAAACTGAGATGGTCCGGGCACGTAAACAGAATGGAGAACTCTCGACTACTAAAACAGATACTGTTTTCCAACAGGAGAGTATAGGACGAGGCATAGACAGACCTAAGCTCAGGTTTCGTCACACCGTCAAACGAATTCTAAAGGACAGATTGATCCCTACTGGAAGCTGGCAGACCCTCAGTCGCGACCATGGCTAGTGGAGAATGATGGGTCAAAGGAAGTCGTCTTCGGACACGAGGGACAGCACATGATATATATATATATATATATATATATATATATATATATATATATATATATATATATATACGGGTTCAAAAATTCCAACGAGAGAAAGATGTATATTTAAATGAGAGATGTCACCAACAATGTGCATGTATTTTTTTAACATTATTCTTTTAGTCGGGTTTGATTTTTCATTTACAAATATGTTTAGATCATTGTAATAATGTTTTTAAATCACTGAGAAAGTTTTTAACGCGTTTCAGACGTTCTGTGAAGCGCCCTCTTCATAAAGTATTCAAAATATAAAGTACTTAGAATATAGTTAAGATGTGTTTAAAATATATAAAAGTATTTCTGTAGTTCATTTTACAGACGTTTCCGAGCGGCGCAGATATCTGTTCATGATTCTAAATGTCTTATTTCCTGTATTCAACTCCTACCTTGCTTATTGGAATCCAGACATTATTACAATGATCTAAAATAATTTCTAAATGTAAAAATCAAAACAGGGGATAGAAGAATGATGTTAAAAATACATATACATCGTTGGTGACCTCTCTGTAATTTTTGGAACGTTAATCGATACAACTAAATCCAAATGAAAATAGCTCGCAACAATGAACATCATTCGTTTATGTTTATATACAATTTCTGGAGTGAAAATTATTGATGGTTTAATACAACCAAAGAAATATAAGTGTATTGTCTTTGATGGAGACCATAATACAGATCAATCGTGTCCAAATTTTCTACAGTAAGCTAATGTAAGTAAACTCTTGTGAAATATAATATCAATAATTAAAAGGCTACTGATTTAAAAGAATTATCACGATTCTGTGACAGTGCAGTTGGATTGACGAAGCAAAACCAGACGTAAATTAACTTGCAAAGTTTCATTACGAGACCCGTGTAAGAGCCGGCATTTTGCTTTGTAGTAAAACAGTTTAAATAGAATTAATATTGTTCTTTAATAATCAGCATTCACGGGGTAATGTGTTAACTTGTTATATATTATGTCAAAAGTCGCACGGAGTATAATCGCGTCAGTGGAATCGTAAGAAAAGTGCATTGAGAATGTTGTTCACTTTAAAGAAAATAATGGTACAACTCTCGTATGGTCGCGCTTCAACTGTTTTAGTACACTAATATAAAATGATTCACTTTTGGAACGACGCTTATTTACAGCAATAGCTCGTCTCTGGCAAGATTGCGTTGAGAATCGTGCTGACTAAATAAAAACTATTTCTGATGCACAAAATGTCTCTCATTTTAATGGTGCCACGTCTGTCTTCATAGACATTCAATTGTATTGAGTTAGATATAAGAGGCGTTTATTTTAAAACGATCTTCATATGTATTTCAACTTATGAACATTTTATTACGTGATTGCATTGTATTTATACATTTCTAGCTTGGGTGGTGCCCGGCGTTGCTAGGGTGTTTGCATGTGTATGGAGGAAAAAAAAAGAAAAAAGTGGAAGCGGACTACAACGTGGATGTCTTCAAGTCCAACGTAAACAAATTCCTGATGAACCGCCCCCTTAAGTACAAACTTTATTAAATCTCCACACTAACTTACTGTACTTACAATAACCCTTATCCCTGAGTGGCTTCCGGGCCTTGATAAGTGGTGACCAGCTTGCAAATAAAAAACTAAAAAATAGGCAGCCTTGAACCCGCGACGCGAAGGCGGAGCAGAAAGTTAAATAAAACCTCATCTTACCATTAAGTCATGAAGCGACCGAAAGTCTAAAGCATTCAAATTTAATGATATCAACCAAGGAGGAAAAGAATGTGAAAAAGGTGTTGGTAATTAACTGTTGGCCGGGTGACGCAAGACAATAAAAAAAATTAAGAAAAAAAAGCTAACTCCCTAACCATTACACCATAGTGGATAGCGAAGTGAACGAGTTAATAATTAAGTCTTGATGGAGGCCATTAAAGCTTCCGGTTTTCTTCCATTTTATTTATTCGTACCCCCACTACGTGGGGGGAAACCAGCCCCCCTAAAAAAAGGGAGAACTCTGGCAGTATAAATAGCAATTGTCTGATCTGAAGGGAATCCTCCATATTGATCCAACCTAATTGCCTTCAAAACGTGCGGACCCGCAAGGCCAGGCGGATGCCTTTGCTCCGATTTTTTTCGCTTTATTCATACAAGAAAAACAAAGATTCGAGACGAGAGAAAATGTTAAAAGTCGGTCAAAATAAAGATAGAGAGATTGTACGTCTGCAAATCGAAGATATTACGATCTTAGAAGTGGAAGTAAAATTATTCATACATGTTACCGACGCGAGAAGGCCGATGAAAATATATTTCGTGGACATACACAAACGCTCGGGCGGATATTGCCGTGCGTTGCCCGGGTGTTTGGAGGTGTTTTCAGCGAAAAAGAAAATGGTAGTAGGAAGGCAGGCTCGAACCCGGGACGCGAAGGCGTAAAAGAAAGTGAAAGAAAACCTGACATATTTCCGCTACGCCATGATGCGGCACGAGGTTTAAAACATGCAAATCTAGTGTTGTATATCAAAGATTAAAAGAATGTGAAATGTAAGTTAATAATCACGGAGGCGCAGAAATGAACGCCTGGCTGTAAAGCCAGTAAAGTTTTCCAATTTCTGCCATATTTGTATCCCCACGATGATTAGGAAAACCTGCTTCCCCCAAAAAAGAACGAACTCTGGCAGTTTTTTAATGAATAGCAAAAGTTCAGATATCAAAGGCTTTTTCCTATATTGATCACAACTAATTGCTTACAAGACGTCCTGGCCAGGAGGGGCGACCGGATGTATTTGCTCGATTTACATTCGAAGACGATAAAAAAAAATCCATAGATTTTTTTTTTAATTCGATAAAATTAACAATTAAGACAGCGTCCGTTCGTAAATCAAGGATATTACAATGTATGGAGTATAAGGAAACTTCTCCGTAAACGTGACTGACGCCAGAAGCCCGGCGAAAAACACCTTTCTTTAACATACAAAAATGCTCGCGGCCGTTTTGCCTTATATATATATATATATATATATATATATATATATATATATATATAGAGAGAGAGAGAGAGAGGGAGAGAGAGAGAGAGAGAGAGAGACTAGCTTGGGTGCCCGGTGTTGTCCAGGGGTTTAAAGACTGCCAGTTATAGACAGGCAGGTTCGAACCCATACTAGGAAGAAGGAAAAACTGACGTAGTTGCTGTTGCGTCCATCGATAAACCGTAAGTTACGTAGGTTTAAATTAACGCTAGTCAATCGCAAAGGATGGATGGCTTTCGAAAATATCGTTAAAAAAGCGATCCCCTCCCTGTTGAAAAGTGCCCTGTTGAGGGTGAAGGAATTGACCTATTTCAGCCTTTTTTTCGATATTAGTCGTCCGTAAGATAGAGCTTTAAACTGATACCGTTTTCGTAAATATTCGTCCCCTGTCGAAAGCTTTAGGCAAATATACATACATACACGCATACATTACGACAGATTCGATTTATATTATGGACCAGCGTGGATCCTCGGCGTGGCGCGGGTGTTTGAAGGTGTGTGTTGAGCAAAAAAAGTTGTAGTAGGCAGGCAGGCTCGATCCCGTGACGCAAGGAACAAAAGACAGTTGAGGTGTGTGTAAGGGTGTTTGTTGAGCAAAAAAGAATTAATGGGCATTTGCTAGCGCAAAAAAAAGAAAATAGGAATAGTGAACAGGCTCGAACCCGTACAGCGAAGGAGAAAAAAAAAGTGAAAACAAAAACAAACGTGCCGTCTTTGTCGTTGCGCCTATCACACAAAAAAGAGATGACCTAGGTTTAAATTAACGCTAAAAACTCGAAAGGAGACGATGACTTTCGAAAATATTGGCGACCCCCCTTGTAGAAATGTGCTCAGTGTAAAGTAAAGAGAATTAATGCTTTTAGCTAGTTTTTCGATATTTGTCGTCCGAAGCGTCGGGGTTTAAAATGATACTAATCTCGTTAAAATCGGTCGCCTCTGTCGGAAGTTTAGGACAGACGTACAAGCATACATGAATACATACATTTAAACAGACAGGTAATATTTATATCATAGATGGTAATCATATTTTTGGAAGACTCACGTATGGACAAATATGTATGTTAAAGTAAATGAAGTATTCCTATTATTTCGATTAATCGCATGTTGTTCTTATCGTGAGTGTGGTTTTTACAACGTGTTGCTCGATGAACCCCCGATCTCCTTCATGTGTATCTTGTTGAACTAGGGCATGTTTCTGTCCAACACAGGAATTTCGACGGAATGTTAAACAGAAGCCTTTTTTTTTCAGTTGTTACCATTCTCTTGTTCTATCAGTCCTGACTGGATAGAGATCCTCCTAAGTAATTTGCAATTGTATTTTTCGATGGTTCATTCTGACAATTGAATCTTCAACCTCCCGGTGAATATGCTTTTTAGAATTGATTTTCTAAGTAATTTAACCAATGTACCACAGAGAATTCTAATATGAATTTTAGGGGCCCTAAACCTATGTTTACTTCTAGTCGTAAATATTACTATTTATTAATAAATAATATTATCACACACACACACACACACACACACGCACACACACACACAAAAACCCGCACATATATATATATATATATATATATATATATATATATATATATATATATATATATATATATATATACTAGTTTGGTGAAAAAATAATGTCGTATTTGACGGTCAACTTTCTATATCTGTATATCTATAAAAGTAAAAATATATATGTGTGCGCGAGTGTACGTACAATCTCTTGCCAACTAATTCTACAAGTTTCGGTCTAGAAACTCGAGGTTTGACATAGGAATTTTTAATCGGTTTTCAGCAATGTTAACGATTTGATCTATGAAAACTCTACCAAACTCCTCCGCCAATTGTTAGTCTAAACACTTTAAATTGTGAATGTAGGTTACTTGGATATGCCCTAAAATTTTTAGTCTTAGTTGAGCTCAAAACAATAAATGTTAAAGTGTCAAAATTGGGATCAAAATTAAGAAAAATTAACCTCTGCGGTCTCTACCAAATAACGCAGCCAATTTTTGGCTAAACTTTTGAAACTTAACGTAAAGGAGATTCAGAGATTGGACACTCTTCTTAATCGGTTTGAGTCAAAAAGTTGAGCTTCTATGGGGTCAATATTCTAACGATTTCGTCTTTACGGTGTCTAGTAAACAATTCAGCCAATGTTGGGTCTAAATATTTGAAATTTATTCATAGCAGATATTCAGAGATGCGGCAAGCATTTTAATAATTTGGGGCGAGAATGGGATTGGCAAAAGATCAAATTTGAAGAGTTGACCTTAGCAGATTTTTCCAAATTCCTGTGCCAATTTAGCGCCTAAAGACTTGACATTTTTTAGATGTAGATAAATTGGATATGGGTAAAACGTTTGTATTTTCGTCCAATGATAGTTTTAATACCTCTGTATATTACAAAAAAAAAAATCTATGAGCATAAACTCCTGAACAATTAAAGTCAGTGCTCAAATGGTGTAAAATAGCCATAATAAACAAAAATATTAAATTGCGCTAAATGATATCATCCACGAAAAAGCATCATTAATTGAAATAAAAAAAATTAAACAAGTACTCATCAATACTCATTTTCCTAATTATATTGTTGATGAACAAATAAAACGAATTCTACAGTTCCTTGAAAACCCTAATAATAATATTAGCCAGCACCGCAACGCAAACTCCATTAATATATTTTATCAAAATCCAATTACACCTAAATTCAGAATCGAAGAAAACGCAATTAAAAATATCATACGTAGATACTTCACACATGTTCACAGCAAATCTAAAATTAAACTTATAATCTACTGCAAGAAGTTTAGAAAACAAACCTTGTGGTTAGAAACAACTCCTCACCGTCTATAAAAACGTTGAAACAAACCAATGTTGTGTCCAAATTCAAATGCTGCACGTGAGAATCTAACTCCGAAAATAATACACACATTAGACATACAATGACAACGTAGTTCCGCCGAATAATTATAAATCTAAATTATAAAAGTGTTATATACAAAACTTTGATAAAAGAACATAGCTGTTCCCCCTCCAATCTTATAAAGGTCCTCGTTGACAACATAAAAAATATACAGCATAAGAATAATATTTTTAAAAAGTAAAAATTCTTGAAGCGTCATATATTAGAAGCCTTAAGCCCACTATAAATGATATTGCACTCGGGAAAATCAGTAACGTTCTAAAATGGCGCGTGTAGTTCGTAATGGGCGAACTTTGTTAATGGCGTCCACGATCCTGCTGATTTTAATACTCGAATTTTTAATCAACCTATACTTTTAATCGAATTATACATCGACTCTATACATTTTAACTTATCGCCGTTTACTGTATATTTTAGTTTCCACTTTACATTACCTAATTATGGTATCACATAGTAAACTTTTAACGAAAACAAAAAGAAAACTCATCGATATGAGAAAAATTCAAAACTATTAAGAAACGCAAGCAATAATAATGGAATGAAAGATGAGAAATAAAACTAATATATAACTTTTAAAATGTTGGTCATTCTGTTCTCGTGGCTGCGTATTCTTTCTCACTTCTGTTGCTGTTACGATAAGCCAGGTAAGAATTTGTCGCTTATATGGACTAGTTTCTGCACTCGCGCTTTTTCTTTAAGCTTTCAGATGTGTTCGACATTACCATTTCTTACATAATCTAAGCTTTCCCGTCGATTCCCATTTCTCGTAGTATTTTTCTCCTGTCTTTTGGGATTGTTTTTAGTTCTTTTATAATTATCCATACTAGTTTCCAAATTAATTTCATTTCCCTTCCAAGTTCCCTACATTTGTTTCGTTTACTGTCTCGTTTATCTCCGCTCTTAATTCTGCTGTTAGGATAAAACTTACAATTTAGTAGTTCCGTTCCCTCTTGTAAATTATCTTTTAGTCTGGCCTTATTGTTTTGATGGGGTTATTTGTTTGTATATCCATGTCCCAGTTTTCATTTTCCTGTATTGTCTCGGGTTTGTGTTCGAACTAGCTGTCAGCACGTTCAAGGTGTTATCGTCTGCAGAGGTTCCAGTGCAGTCTTCCCTTTATAAACTTATTTGTTTTTATATTTCTTTTCAGCTAGTTTTCCGATTTGCTCATGTGGTTTACTGTTTCGTCTCTCTGCCAGTAGAATATACAGTTTCTGTGTTCTTGTGTGTTATCTATTATAGCTTAAATATGGTTAGTTCTAATCGCTTTGCTCTATGCAGCTGTAAGTAGGCATTCTGCTTCTCTGTTCATATATTCTTTTTTTTAGCCACATCCACGTGCTTTCATCCTGTTCCTCCTATAAACCGTTCATGTAGTTGTTTCATACTTTACTTTTCTCATCGTTTTTTTTTCTGTTTTTATCGTTTTATGCTTCTAGGCGATGTCTTTCGCTGCGGTCCTCAGTCTTCATGTGTTCCGATTTATGAACATTTTCAAGTATGTTTTTGTGTTATTTACCTTTATCAGTCCTCTGACTTTACTGCCCTTTTTCACATAGAGTCTGTATCGTATCATTGGGTGTAATGCATAGTGCATTGCCATAAGTTTTCTCGTGCTCTCATGAAGGTGACGTATTGTTCGTTAGCCCATATTATGAATGTTCCGGACTAACTCATATCCTTTGTTTTATTCATTTAAACAAATCGCCGCTGTATATTTTGTTTCTCATTGTTTCCTTGTTCCTCTATGATACTATTTACTAATCGTTGCTTTCGTTTCTGTAGATTAAATGATGGCTGTTCCCAGCACCCCTTAATTATTTGGAAGTGTCAGTTCCAGCGAGTGCTCTCATTTTCTCTCTGTTGAACCGTTCCATACCTTCTGATGTCTGCAGTATTCTTTTTTCATCTATAATATTACCCACTTGTGCCATTCCGAATCCCATTGTAATATCCAGGCTGAATACTATGGTTGCGTTTATTAACTTCTTAAGTTACTAGTTGCTTTTAGCGAGCAGCTTGAATTCATCTATATGCTTGAGGTTGTTTATGTTTTGTTCTATGTCGGTAAATTTGTATCCGGCATTACATTTCTTCAGTATATAGTTAAGTGGAATCATGGCTACTGAAAACTGTAGCAGTGATAGTGAATTTCCTTGAAAGATTCCTTACCGTATTCTTAGGCCACTAAGATGCTGTCCTCCAGATGACAGTGTCAGTCTCGATAGTTCGATTGCTTTCTAAATTATATTACTAACCTTGTTAGATATCTTGTCCATTATTAGCGATTTAATTATCCATGCCTGTGGGTTTCTCTCTAATGTATTTTTGTAATCGATTGATGCCCTGGCTCTGGTATTTTTCTTGTGTGTGTGTGTGTGTTTTTACCACATTCAAGAGTTTTGTTTATCTATGTATGATAATTCGTGTGTCTCTCTTTTTTTTTATCTGGCATACATGTTGTTTTTCGAACAGAAGTTAATGAGCGGTAATGAGGTAGTAGATATATTAACGTGATTTTGAAGTTAAAGTCTTTTTTTTTACATTTATTATTATTATTATTATTATTATTATTATTATTATTATTATTATTGGCGGCTCAGGAGGAGCTTTGATACAGGTCATTATTATTATTATTATTATTATTATTATTATTATTATTATTATTATTATTATTATTATTATTATTATTATTGGCTCACAAGGAGGTTTTATATTAGTCTTGAAAGATCTCTTCCTGAAACAGCCTGTAGTGTTCCCTGGAAGCTGACTGTCAACAAGTCTTCCCAGGTTTCCAGTACTCTCCACCTCTTTCGATAACATTTGCAAATAAATTTGCATCATGGCAACAGCTGTTTGCCATTGATTTTTCGTTGGCAGCGGCTATTGGTATTCGCTGGAATTTGAGTGGCAATAAGCTTCCCCATGGTCCCAGTTCTCTTCACACTTATCCGGCTGAGATCTGGGCAGTTCATCCTTCTCTCCTGTCTCCTTGACTCGTTTATTTGGTCTCGATCATATTTTGGGGGGAGGGGTAGTGATGTTGCAATGGAGGATGAACGTGGGAGTGGGTTAGAGAACATAGATATGCAGCTTCCATGTCTGTCTCTGAGAACCCTTGGAACTTCGGGAAAATCTTCAATTCTTCGCAAAATATTGCGCGACCAGTTCCCACACTGACAGTAAACTGTGCACTACTCGTCTCTATAGACACTCGAGGGTCCTTGTCAATGAAATTCTTTATTTGACGCATAAACACTGGTAATCTAATATATTTACTCTTTTAACACTTCACATAATCTCTCCGAGAGTTTTCATATTCGTTGAATCTTTTTTCTCACTCCAAACCTGATGTACGATTCAGGAATGATAGTGCAAAATTAGTCCGAAGAATTCCATACGTTTCCTTTGCATGGTTTAAGTTTAACACAGAATTTGATGCATATCATTCTTCTTATTTATCCTCCCCTCCAGATTGCATTTCAGATTGCATCACCAGATGTAGTAAACAATCTTTAGTAGGGTGTATTCTAAGTATCACTGTAGCTGTCCATTTAGAATCAGAAAATTAGTCAGTCAAATCATAAGATGCACAGCAATAACACACTAAATTATCAAGAGTCTACGCCAATAGTAAATGCCTGTATAAAATCTGGAAAATTATTGAAAGCACATCATAAAATTGTGACGGCGACAATTCTCTAGTTTAGGCCATATGCCGACGGCATCAACCCTATGCGGGATGAACCGGCACCTGCTGAAGCATGAATATCACGAGAATATCAAATTCACAAGCGATCCATAGTCGCATGCATATATCAGTCAAGGGAGATGTCGAAGTTAGGTTTTTGCAGTTCATGCAGAAGGTGTTGACGTCTTGCTACATTGGTATTCCCAAGCTGATCACTTATCTGACACTTAGTAGGCTGAGAGTTTCTTAACTAGGTGTATCTAACAGGAACAGATGTGTCAACGTGATTATAGCGTATGTATTTCTGAAGTTTGAGTGATAGAAATTCCACATTTCCAATTTCCTCCCTTCTCTTTTAACAACATGAACGTGTTTAATATTTATTGATCATTCTGTAAGGGTAGAGTTTTTTCTTTTACTTTTTTTTGGAAAGTGAGTGAACATAGGCCGATTAAAATTCGGATACGTACCGTTTCATTTTATTCGCGTGTCGCTTGATGTTATTATTCCTTATGCGTACAGTGCTTTCTACTAATCCTGATTATATCGGCTCTGATGTTCTTAAAATAAATGCCGAAAGTTCGGAAGGGCACAATGTTTGTAATTTAAAAGTATTATTCGTAGAAATGAATACATAAACGGTATTAATTTCCAATAATTCGGATAACTGTTCAATAGAGACTTGCAGATGATAATCGGTTTTCGCTCAGTCATAAAATATGCTGAAATATAATTTAATTCATGATTCCGTATTTATCATTATAATACTTGCTCGATATTGAATAGTATATTCTACCTAATATATCGTACTGATTTGAAAAGAATAATAAAAAAGAAATTGGATGCCGTCAGCTAGAATCGAAACCCAAACATTTAGTGAGACAGCCAAGTTCCTTACCGTTTGAGCTATCGACAGATAGATGAGAAAATATTAAATTTAAAACAGTCCAATGATAAATGAAGTAATAGCAAAATGCCGGCAAGTTGAAATGTGCATTTTGTATTTCAACTTGGCGACATATGTCTGTACTTTTTATTCCCTCGCGTATACAAATATTTTGCACGTTTTAAATCACCACTAGTGTATGATTATTATTTCCTGTTTATGTTAATGTAGTGTGAAAAATAAGTTAAAAGGTTATCGGTAAAATATTTGGACTCAGACACACGCACATACACCTACTAATTTATTTATATAGAACATATAACATCACACTGCTTGCAGTAGAAAACAACTAAAATACTCTTGGATGAAAATAGAAAACATGCCCGATTAATGAACTTACGGAGGTAGTGATTGCAGTGTCCGATTTGATGTTGCAAAAAGTTTTAAAGTAAAGAGGAATCTATATTTTGTATTTTCTTATACATTCTTTTTTTTTTTTTTTTTTAGTTTTATCTCCCTTTGGTTCCAATTCATATCTTCCATATTATTATTATTATTATTATTATTATTATTATTATTATTATTATATATATATATATATATATATATATATATATATTCTGATTTTCTAACTCCGTGCATATA
>NC_136499.1:55634581-55717081 GCF_053919585.1 Euprymna scolopes | reverse complement strand
AACTAATTTTGTAACCAATTATGCACTCTTTAAGACTGGTATCTTTTAAATTGCACGTTTCTTATCGATTGCTGTTCGGGTTAAAACACAGGATAAAAACATTTTCTTATTGCTCTCAGCCGATCCATTGCACAATTAAAATGCTTGTTACGTTCTGCAATGTTCTCCTTAAAATTGCTGTTGGAAGAGTCAACACTATTTATACTTCATATGTACTAACGGCCTTTAAAAAATAATATATGTTTTTTTTTTTTTTTAATATTCCGCCCAGATACATCAGAGGGGATTGCAAATATCTGTGTTATGATGAGCGAGCTAAAGCACCTATAAACTGCATGCTTTATCAATCTGTTGCGGATACTACCTCTATAAGAAGTTGATATATGCACTGCCATGGATGTGCGTCAAAGGCTGAGAGGCGCCATTGATTTCGTTGCATAAGTACATTGTGAATGGTGTTGGTTACGTACAAAATAAAAGTCCAGAACAAAAAAATAAAGTCGCCCATTTTAATATTTTTTTTTTTTACTCGCAACTTCTTAGCGCTTTAATATAGTCGTAAAAAGGTAGGAGATTTTACTTCTGAGCCGACCTCGAATATTCTTTCCTATTTCCTGTCTATCAGTTTTTATTTTCATTTTTTTTTTGTATCGGTAGCATGGTGCTATTTTTATTATCTTATAATCGACTATCAAATATTTTCTTTAAGACATTTAACATTTTATTGTTAATAAGCAAAGATAAATGACGAAAGCGGACATATAAGATATTGTGTAAAGAAGGCATATAACTGTAAAACAATGTGTAATGTAAGAAGTTAAAAAGCAATAGAGATACATTTTATTACTTCATATAGCTAAATGTTGGCCATTTACTTCGATGACAAAGTATAGATTATAGATTAAAGTTGGCCCAGGTATTACAACTTGAGAATTATTTCTAACTTAATGAGGAGCCAAGTATCAATATATTATTAACTTGTTCGGAAGAAACCTCGCAAAACATAGCAGTCTCCAGCACTTATCAGATGTGACAACAATCCTCTTTAATAGCGACTGTTCGACACATGTTCAAACCACTCCCTTTCGAGTAGGAGGCATAACGCAAAGCAAGAAGAACTCTTCTTAAGTAACCAGTGATCGTCGACACATATGCAAATCCGAAGGAACTCGGCACTTCTACGACTACGAAAAACCGTATAACACGTAAGCTCTTTAACTTATTTTGCTTACAAGATCAATCAAATGCATTTTTTGTATATAGTTAATTACTAGATTATGTTTTATATGCATGTATCCCTTCTATTAGGCAGATTTTAAGTTGGACTTTAGGTTTTCTATTGACAACCATTTTGCTCTCCGTTCCTTTATTTTGTTATTTAGTGTTTACAAACCATAAGCGAAGAGTGACGGTTGTTTTCTGAATGAGAATCTTAAAACTTATTTTTACATTGGTTTTGTATTTATTTGAAAACTTATTTTTACATTGGTATAGTATTTATCGTAAAACTTATTTTTACATTGGTTTAGTATTTCTCGTAAAACTTAGTTTTACATTTGTTTAGTATTTATTGTAAAACTTATTTTTACATTGGTTTAAAACCTGTTCTTACATTGGTTTAGTATTTATCTTAATACTTATTTTTACATTGTTTAGAATTTATCTTAAACGTTTTCTTTTACATTGGTTTAATATTTATCTTATTTCTTTTTACATTGGTTTAGTATTTATCTTAAAAGTTATTTTTACATTAGTTTAGTATTCAAATTTCCTGACATCCAGTTGCTTCATGCCAAGAACGATTTCCATAAAATCTTCAATATTTATTTAATCTATTAACCCATTTAAACCGATTCTCAGACCGTTGTTTTGCTCTTTATCATGCTTCCACCTTAATTCATTTTAATCAGCGGTTTTCGTCCGATTTACTTTCTGATTGAAAATATAGAGTGCAATAACCGTATCGTCAGTATTTTAAGAAATTCGCGGGAAATAGCTTAGATTAAGAGTGCATTATTAAAAAAGGTTAAGGGTTAAGTAGTTTCATTATGCAAGGCACAAAATATATATGTCATTGTTTAGCATCAGTAAATTAATCATCTACGCAGGTCTTTCATTGTTTTCGTAATAATAATACAATTATATATATAAAAAAAGTAGAAATAAATGAGAGAGATGGATAAATGCGTGTGTTCATCTGCACAGCTTAAGGACATATGCATTTATGAATTATGACAGTATTCAGACAAAATAATTTTTTCAGACTAGAGAAACTATGAGCATGATGTATATATATACATATATATACATATATATATATATATATATATATATGTATATATATGTTATATATATATGTGTGTGCATATTATGCTTTATATATATACATGCATATTACATATATATATATATATGTATATATGTATGTATATAGATATATACGTTATATTTAGACAGTGTTTTGTGTTAAAGAAAATATTGCTAACCGCACAAGAAAGCGTCTTACACCTTTTATAAGTAATTATAGTGTCATTGTCTTTTTACGTTGAAATAAAATAAATTATATACGTTCCATGGATATCAGGAACATTTTAGAATCTTCGTCGAACGATCATTAATAGCAAATGAATAAAGAAGTTAGAGATAATTAAGCAGACGATTTCAATTTTTACAATGTGGTTTTAAATATATATATATATATATATATATATATATATATATATATATATGTGTGTGTGTATGTGTCTGTGTGAATGTTTGTGTGCGTGCGCGTATGTATATATATACACATTCATGTATATATATATATATATATATATATATATATATATATATATATATTGATAGATAGAAAGATAACTAATAGACTGATAGAATTTGAGCGTAGAGCCTGAGAAACCTGATAGGGATATCGAAAAGAATTCGGTCTGTAGGTCAGGTGTAACATTGATCAAACGTAGACGCTGACCGAGGTAGAGAAAATATGACTTTGTCGACCGCCAGATGGGCGGCTTGCTTGCAAGAAATCTCACTTAAAAGCGAGACCGTACAAGTCCAGAAATACGGACTGAAATTAAAGCGTTCCGTGATGCATATTCTTCTTTTTCTCTCTTGCAATCTTGTTGCAGTATCGACTCGGGCTAAAATGTTCGCATATGTAGAAGATTATTAGCAATATAAAAGCAATATAATTGTTAAATAATCTTGGCAAAATGGATACTTTTGTGAATTATGGAATTGGATATTGCAATCTAATTCTCTATCTATTTCATTTTGTACTTACAAAGAATGTTATTAACGTATATTTCCCTCCAACGCGACTGAATAAATACGTATGTTCGATAAACTGCTACGGAGACATAGAGTTTCAGCTGCATAATGGACAACGTTTACATAACGTATAAAAAAAGAATACAAAATACAAAAAGGTGAACATTTTGTGCATATTCAACGTTGCTTCAGACTATGGGTGTTTACACACACTCACACACAAACAAAAGCGTGTAGAAATATAGAGCATGTGCAACTATATATGCAAACGTATCACGTTTAAATATAGTAACACAGATCATCGCACACAACACAGAAACACACCTACACGCATACATATATATATATATATACATATATATGCATATATACACACGTATATAATAAAATACACACACACTCACACATATATATATGTACCCACACATGTAACGTATCTAGATTACACTCTGTTTAACTTTTAGAAACTCGACTGTTAACACGTAATTATACACACAGAAATATATATATATGTGTGTGTGTGTGTGTGTGTGTGTGTGTGATGTGTGTGTGTGTGTGTGTCTGTGCCCGCGCGCTTGTGCATATTGGTGTGTAAAGAAATGTTATCCTTATCCCATAACAGTCATGTACGAGATCGCTGAACAAGTAACTTGCTTTTTAAAATGAAAACTTTCTCAAAGAATATATATATATATATATATATATATATATATATATATATATATATATATATATATACATATATATACGTATGACATTTTATCTCTATACTTTTACAAACTTTTGTTACTTTTATCAAAATTTTCCTTAACTGTACTGTTTTTATTAAAAGGGCAAACTATTTCTTGAGGAACATATATCTGTGTCCGACCTGCCTTTTGATTGACTTAAGGTATTAACCGAAACACGTGTGTGACCTACTACATAAATATATGAAAACATACTATGAGATTTGAGAAATACATATTTTGATTTTGGGATGATAACTAACGATATATATATATATATATATATATATATATATATATATATATATATATATATATATATATATATAGTCATCCACATACAATACTGTTTCGTTGTATCACTCCTTATTAGTTAGATATACACTTTTTCTCTGGCGGGATCTAACCTACAACCAGCATGTTGACAGTCGGCGGCTCTAACCATCGAACCAAGAATCAGTGCCCGTAAATATTTCTCCTCAACTTCCTCTTAAATTAACATTTGCCCGTCGTAAAATGCTCGAACTGTCAGTTTGTTTACAAACAAACAGTTGGCTGATATAGTGTGTAAAATTATTTGAATAACCAAATTTCTGGAATTAAAATATTGTCTATGAACGGTAGTTATTCCTCTGCATTTACAGAGGCAGGCACACGTACATACCAATAAACGCGCGCGCATACACACGCAAACACACACACACACACACACCACACACACATACATACCCACGCGCACACAGACCGTATTTTCTTTCAGTGAAATTTGTGTATAAAAATAAATGGGAAACGATATGTGAAACTTATTGTTCGTGTGTTAACACTTAAAATGATGCGTATATTCTCTATTTAATGTACATAGATATATTCTATTCGATTAATTATTGGCAGCCACTTAATAAGCAATGTATTTATTACAACTCGCCATTGATCCAGTATACAGATGTCTTGAATTAAATATCTCTACATATTTTTTATTATATATATATGTATATATCAACATTTATATATATATGTATATATATATATTAATGTGTGTATATATGGATATACACATGTATATATATATATATATCCACATTAATATATATGTATATCCACATGAATATATATATATATATATATATATATATATATATATATATATATATATATATATATATATATATATACGTTTTATTTTTTATTCCCGTTTGTTTTGACCATCTTGAGTGTGGCTTTGCTTTATATTATGGTGGTCTCAATGTGAATAGTCGTTAACATTGTCGCTATTTTAATTTATTAATTCTGTATCATCTATTCCATGAAGCCAAGACTCTCCGTGTCCGTTTAGTTGATGCCATGCTTATTTATACCATTGCTAAGACTTACTAAGGTACTAATTAATGTTGAAAGAACCACGTTTTCATTTCCTAAACATCAAATCGCGTGCATTATATAAGATTCAAGGTATGTTTGTGTAAGTTCTTAAAAAGCAGATAGCTCTAAATAGACAAGGGGAATGTGTCTAGTATTGTTTTGTTTGTGTATACTAATGTTAACAGATTCTGCTAACTCAGCTACAACAAAATATACATACATATATATGTATATGTATATATATAATTAATACGTGATTAATGTTTGCATATATATATATATATCCACATTAATATATATATATCCACATTTATATATATATATATATATATGTATATATATATATTAATGTGGATATATATATGGATATATACATGTATATATATATATATCCATATTAATATATATGTATATCCACATGAATATATATATATATATATATATATATATATATATATATATATATATATATATATATATACGTTTTATATTTTATTGCCGTATTTTTCTGTTAAGTTACATTATTGTTTCGGCTGCACGACCGTTTTTGACGTCATGTAGCTTCCACAGACTTTTACAGAAATTTTCGTTTATGGTGGAATGAAAGAGTGAATGATGTCAGGGGAGGAGTGTGAGGTAAGCGGACAAAGAAGAGGGGAACAAGGGGGAAAGGTGAGAGCGGGTGCTTGGTATGTCCGTAATATTTTAGTTTTGGAGTTTAAGGACATTGGGTGTTTGTGGGAGGATCTGGGAGGTTCATCTATGGTGTGGCCGAGAGCATAGGGATACATGGAGGGGGAGGGAGATATGTGGGGGTAGGAGGATGGGGTTACTTAAAAATTCGAGTCCTAATGTTTAGGTTATTGGCGTCTCGTTTGTGAGATGATTTCTTGATTAGTATGTCTCGACCTGTTGGGAGGCGGGGGGGGCTATAATTCGGTTTATCTATTTGATTTTTATTTGTTGTTGAGTGCTTGTAGATGGTTAGCCTGCGGCCGTACGGTCGAGCACACACATGCGTACATACACACACATATAATTTAAGAAACGTTCACATGCTCATATATATCTCGGCCATGGCATGTAAGCACATGCGCATATGCGCAGATGCATTCATACACACCCGTGCTACTCCCGCTGACCCTAAATTTTCCTAAAGGTGCTAAATTGAGTACGTGCGCGTAAGCATGGATGCGCACATACACAGACACACACACATCGACACCCATACACCCATGCAGGTGTATACATGGGCCTACATGCGTATATTGATTCAGACATACTTGCATCCTTACGCATATATGCAAGCACACGCGAACATACAGATACCTATATTCGTAAACACATAAATCGACATATACACAGCTGGAGGCTCCTACATACACATGTGGACAGCAGGTAGCGGGCACATATACTATCTTATATACACACATATTCATAGGTACGTACCCATATACATCAATACCCCTACGTACACACAGACACACATGCGTGCACACATGCATATACACACTTACACACATACCCAGACATACATACAGTTATTGGTATAGACATATTCGTTTACATAGATGTACATCTAAGTTCATTCGTGAGTATATAGACGTAATACTTTCGTTAAATATAGATATGATTATACATAGATATGAGCGTAAACTCATTCCCACGCTCATATGCGTAATATTATCATTAGTGGAGGGTTTTAATGGTTTGATGTGGGTGCACACGGGAGCGCTGACGTACACCTCCTCATACATATACATACCTACAGATACCCACCCCCACACGCATGCATACACACATATATACATGCATACACGCTTACACATATGCACACATACATGCACTCATGCATACATCCGCCTTAACAACAAATAAAAATCAAATAGATAAACCGAATCATAGCACCCCCGCCTCCCAAACTAAGCGAACACCCAACAGGTCAAGAGATACTTATCAAGGAATCATCTCAGCAACATAACGCCAACAACCTAAACATTAAGACTCGGATTTTAAAGTAACCCATTCTCCTTCCCTCACATATCTCCCTCCCCCTCCATGTATCCATATGCCCTCAGCCACACCAGAGATGAACTTCCCAGATCCCCCACAAACACCTAATGTCCTTAAACTCCAAAACTAAAACATTACCGACATACCAAGCACCCGCTCTCTCCTTTCCCCCTTGTTCCCCTCTTCTTTGTCCGCTTACCTCACACCCCTCCCCTGACATCATTCATTCTTTCATTCCACCATAAGCGAACATTTCTGTAAAATTCTGAGGAAGCTACATGACGTCAAAAAACGGTCGTGTAGCCGAAACAATAATGTAACTTAACAGAAAAATACGGTAATAAACAACAAAACGCATATTTGCTCTACAACAGTATTGTGCACTTTCTTCATGTTTTATTAATTACCATCTTTACTAACTATATATATATATATATATATATATATATATATATATATATATATATATATATATATATATATATATATAGTCTGACCGGTCGGTCGTGCCCGATCCTACTATACGTACATTTTATATTTTACTTAATGCAGACAACTTATTTATTATTAAGAGAAATAGAGTAGCGTCATATCAATAAAAAGAAGTTTAAAAAAAACGAGAAGAAACTGAGTCATACGCATGCAGGTGTTAATGCTTTTTCTAAGCAACTAACTTCAAGTAAGTAAAAAAAATACTCAATCTGAGATCGAAAAAAAACTTAACGATATTGAGTGAAGTACGAAAACCATAAGACCAGCTTGACATATTATTTAAAAACATGTCTACACACCTACTGATTCTTAACATGCGTAATCTTATATGTGAATGATTCACGCATGCGCATTAGTAAAATAATATCTTAAAAATTACAATCCGACGACTCCCACGTATCAAGTTTTTTATTCTGACTTTTAGCAGGCATATTTTTCGATGAAAACCACCTAACTGTCCTCCACATGTCTAAATACCCAATATAGAAATTTTAATGTATGCAGACTAAACATTCTGTGAGTACACAGGTTGAGAAGTGTCCTCACAAATATACACATTCTGTTTGTCTGCGTACATTTCCCTACGCAATAACTCGAAATTTGATATACAGGGTAGTGAGATTTGGAAAACACTTTGTAATCCGTTTTCGGTCAGAAATTTCGCTGGTAAAGGGTCAGATTTGAACGATTTGCCCCTTGAGAATTCTACCACACTCCTCCGTCAAGTTTGTGTCTGAACACTTGAAATTTAAGATATAGGTTCATTGGCATATATCTAACATAATAACTTGATTTGAGCTGAAAAAATAAATGTTAAGGGGTCATAATAGGAGGCAAAGTTTTTTTAAAAAATTTACATCGGCTATAAACATACATTTTTGCGTCCTCAACTGGGCACTTTTCTACAGGGTGGGGTCGGTTTTTTTCGCCAATATTTTCGAAAATCATCCCCTCTTTTCGATTGTCTTGCCTTAATTTAAACCTATGTTACTCCCAGTTTTGCGGGTATCATAACAGCAAAGACGTCACGTTATTTTACGTTCTTTCCGCCATTTGGCGTACGGGTTCGAGCCTGCCTTCCTACTACCACTTTTTTTACTCAACACACACTTCTGAACACCCAGGCAACGCCGGGCACCCATGCTAGTATCTATAAAAGTGAAAGTATGTGTTTCTGCCTGTCTGTCTGTGTACATTTCCCTACACAATAACTTTATAAATTTTCAGTCTACAGACTCGAAATTTAGTATACAGGTAACTGAGATTTGGTAAAATCTTCGTAATCCGTTTTCGGCCAGAAATATGGCTGTTAAGCGGTCAAAGTTTAACGATTAGACCTTTGAGATCTCTGCCAAACTCTTCCGTCAACTTTTGGTCTAAACACTTGGAATTTTCGATATAGGTTTCTTTGACATGGATCGAACTTAATAACTTGTTTTGAGCCATAAACAATGAATGCTAAGGTGTCATAAGAGGGGCCAAAGTTAAAACAAAAAATTGACGTCTGCGGTCTCTAACAAATTACTCAGACAATTTCTAGTCGAAACATTTGAGGTTTTACATAAAGGGTATTCAGAGATAGGGAAAGCTTTTTAATCGGTTTGGATAGAACAATTGAGCTACAAATATACGAATCTATGTATGTTTGTTTCCATGTCCGTCTAAAATTTTCGATAGAGGAGACAGATTTTCACAAGATCAGTATCGTTTTGGAGCTCGACGACAAATACCGAAAAAGCTGCTAAAACATTAATTTCTTAACCTGAACTGGCCATTTTTCTACAGGGTGGGGTCGCTTTTTCCGCCGATATTTTCGAAAGACATCCCTTCTCTTCGATTGTATAGCCTTATATTAAACCTACGTCACTTCCGGTTTGCCAGTGCTCGTAACAGCAAAAACGGCACGTTTTCCCCTCGTTCTTTCCTCCTTCGCGGTACGGGTTCGAGCCTGCCTTCTTACTACCACTTTTTTTTTTGGCTCAACACTCACATCTAAACACAACTCAATTAAACCAGCTGCAGAAAAGAGCAGCAATATATGAATGAGACATGTCCTTCCTGATTCTAATTAGTTGGCAAAAACGCAGACCGCAAAATAAGCGTATAATACCTCTTATTTATAATGTTATACAAAGAATCCTTATTTAATAATGAGGCAATCAATAGCTGCATCTATTGAACTCCTTTTACAGTGTAAGTTAAATCGTATGATGTTATGAGGTCCCTTGCGATATTTTATCTTTTTTTGAGTAATATTTATTAAAAAAAAACTTTTAGATATCGAGTTCTCTAACAGCAAAACGAACAAACAAAAAAGGATAGACGTTTATTTCATATAGATTAATATCATATCTAAATAACGTATGAAAAATACATCCTTTCGCAAACATATTATAACATTAAGATATGTTCCTCTACGAGTTTCCGTTTAATTTTAGCAAACACTGACGCCAGAAACGTAGAGACTGTTATCATAATTGATTCATACGGGCTTTCATAACCTTGAGTTATTTTGGAGCATCGATATAAAGAATGTTGCTGTTGATACGATCGCGGTGCGTTCGGAAATATCATATTTTCGTTAGAGCGATTATACTGGAATGAAAGAGATGCAACTCAATGCAGCTTGGTTTATTATCCGCGTTCGAAGACTTAGTGAACGGTGAATGGTTTATGAATATTTCTGAAGTTGACCTATTGAATGTTTTTCCCATAGGATATTAAAAGTGGGCTGACGATCTAAGAGGTTGCACCCGTATTGAAGACTTTTCTTATAGTGATAGCGTTCGTCCGAACGCCTCCATCCTTGTGCACGTTCAACACACACACACACACACACACATATATATATATATATATATATATATATATATATATATGTGTGTGTGTGTGTGTGTGTGTGTGTGTGTGTGTGTCTGTGTCTGTGTCTGTGTGTATATGTGCCTGTGTGCCTGTGTGTGTATTAGGGCAGAATTTCGATTATATATAATTCGTTTAATGTAATAGTCGTTTTTAGTCTATTAATTATACATTGGATCTTTTCCATTTCTCGAATTGTAGTCTATATTTCAAGATACGTGATCCATGAAGATGAATCCAGGAAGATTTGAAAGTACTTGTACAAACCAATCTTATGGTTATTACATCAGATAATTTCCACCTTAATAGCGAATTTGGACAAATTGAAAGGTTCAAATGTAAAATTAAGAGACTAAATCGTCTATTCAATTTAATAAATTACATTATATATATATATATATATATATATATATATATATATATATATATATATATATAAAATATATTAAGATATCTTTCTCTAAAAGAGTACTTTTTAGCAAATACTGACGCCAATACCATAACGTCTGTTATTATTAATTAAGTGATAAGCGCATTTATACCCTTCAGATATCTTTACGTGTTTATATAAGAAATATTGTTGGTGAGACTGTCGACGTAAAACGTGACGTAGCTTCAATCCCAGGTTAGGGAAAGGTACTATTCTAGCCGCACTAATGAACTTCGATACAACGAAACAGTACTGTATGGAGACTATATATTTAAAGCGTCCATCTTTGGTTAGAGCACTGTTTTAAATTTACCTCAGACGCAAATTAAAAAGCTATAAATCAAGGGTCGCTGTTTGTTTGTAAATAAACCAGCACCTCGAGCACTGTAAAAGCGGTCGGCGAAAGTTTACATAATTGGGAAATTGTTGAGGTCATTGGCGAGAAACGATCTCATGGGTCGGTGGGTAGAACTGCTGACTATCAGCGTGATGGTTGTAGGTTTAAGCCCTGGCTAGGGAAAGATGCGTGTCTAGCCTCAGTGGTGTGTTTTATACAACGGAACTGTACTGTGTATGTGATTTACAATATATATATATATATATATTTATATATATATATATATATATATATATACATATACATATATATACATATATATACACATATATATATGTACATATCTATGTATATATATATATATATATATATATATATATATATATATATATATATATATATATACTAGTAGTTAATCCCGGATGTGATCGGGCCCTATTTACCCTTTATAACTTTATGCGCATATATATATATATATACATATATATATATATATATATATATATATATATATATATATATTAAAATGTTTGACTCATGTTCAAGTAAGCTACATGTAAAATGTCAAGTGTTTTGACCCAAACTTCGCGAAGGAGTTTGGTAGAGTCTGTAAAGCTCATCACTTTAAACTTTGACTTTTGGCAGAAAAATTTTCGCCTGAAAACTTATTAAAAACTTTATGCATATCTGAAAATGATTTATATAAAATTTCATATGTTTAGACTAAGAATTGGGTGAATGGTGTATTTTTTTTATTAGACCAAAATTTGTACCCCTTATCATTGCCATTTTTATGCTCAAATCAAGGGAAAATTTGGATCCATGTCCAAGGAACCTACATCTATAATTTCAAGTTTTTAGACCCAAAATTGACGGGGGAGTTTGGAGGAGTTTTCAAAGGTCAAATCGTGAAACTTTGACCCCTAGACAGTCAAATTTTTGTCTGAAAACCGAGTAAAAATATTTTTCCAAATCTCACTACTCTTTATGTCAAATCACGATTCTATAGATTGAAAATTGACAGAGAAATTTAGCAAGGAAATGTACACACAGACAGACGCACAGTCCATTTCAATTTATAGATATATAAATATATAAATTATTTCATTTATAAATTACATATATATGTATATATATATATATATATATATATTTATGAAATATATATATAAATATATATATATATTTATAAAATATATAATATATATATATATTTTGTATATATATATATGTTTACTTTCCACGTAGCAGCAAATATATATATATATATATATATATATATATATATATATATATATATATATATATATATTTGCTGCTTCTCGGAAAGTAAAACTATTTTTAGATCCAAGAATTTTCTTAAATGTACTAATGGATACTGTTAACCGATATTGTGGTCGACCAGGATGAGGTTCACAAAGAAAGCGATATTTATCCATTTTCAAAACTTGTATTAATGGGTGTCTGTGACGAAAATATACATTCCTATTCTTTGTCATTCTCCCTCAACCTTTTCTATCCTTCTATTATTCATTTTTCTTCTCGATCTCTTATATTTTTTGCCCCAGTTCAACCATCTTTATTTTCGTAATAAGAGTGTTTCTCTCCCTTCTATCCTTATACTAAATGCTTATTTTTAAAGTAAAACATTGAATATTTCCGTACATGCAACATGTTGAATCACAGATGTCACGCCATTCAGAAATGTGCTGATTAGTTCAGTTTATCTATTCACAAAATCAATAATACCGTTTCACGTATACTTTAGTTTAATTTAGTTTCGTTTATGTTGCTTTTTTGGGAGGTTTACTTAATTGCGGTAAGGGAGGTTTACTTAATTGCGACATATTTTATCGAATAAAATATAATTGTAAACGACATGATGCATATAATAAAGTAAACACCCTTTGATAATCCACTAAAACAAAAATAAATCGTGGGTTATATTATATTATAGCACACTCGTTTCAAATACAATAAAACTACATATGACAATATATATATATATATATATATATATATATATATATATATATATATATATATATATATTCAAAGGCAGTACGGGGTTGCCAGGTCGTTACATACCTATATATGCTATTTTCATGTATGCATAATAAGTATTTATTTTTACAGAAACCATTGTCTATCGAATACTACGTTGTTATCAATATACGAAATGTATTAAATAAGACTCTACATATTTTACAGGCATTTAAAATTGTCGTAGAATCTTGAAAATTCAGTATATTAATGCGATAATTCTTGTGAGGTGATTGGCGATTGTTTTTGTGTGTACGGTCAAAATTAATAGCTACGGCATGAATTGGAGCACCCTCCACTTAAAATGTATTTAAGCAGGAGATAGTTTATGCATATGCGTGTTTATTTATCTTATTTATTTATTTGTTTATTTTCTATTGTTTTTGTTAGTTTTAAAGTTAATTTGTATCTCTATCTTAGAGTAAATTTTATTCTGTGAACACAGTCGTTCGCTATTTCTCTCCTACAGTTTACTAGATGTTGGGGTTCTTTAAAGTACATCATAGCAACTTTTTCATGAAGGCATAATCTACATGGGGGGTCTAAGTCTCTACAGGCGTTTGATTGTCTTACTATTTTTCATTCGACTACCGGCGAACGACCGCTTTCCTTGAGTTCCCAGTATTTATTTGCTGAATGTACTTTGTGGTCATAATATCGAGTTTTGAAAACTAAGGACGTCATACGTACGTAATATTTCTTGTTATTCAGGTTTTCTTTTTCGAATAATGTGGTTTGGTAAACTATGTTTTTTGTTAGACATTTATTTTGAAGTGGGCAAAATGGGCCATATCTACAGTTGTACTTATCTTGTTCGTTATTAGTATTTTGATTTTTATTTCTAGTATGGATGTTATTGTCCGGAGTTAGTTTAATATTATTATTATTATTATTATTATTATTATTATTATTATTATTATTATTATTATTATTATTATTATTATTAATCTTATTATTATTTTATTTCTTCTTGTTATATATGTGTCTTTTGGGTTAGTTTTATTTTTGTCATGGTGCTACGTTTTTTATTGTTTATTTTGTTGTTATTTACATTGTTTTTATTTAATTTTTTTATTATGTGGTTAATTATCATCCCTAAATTTTCGCATCAGCTGTAGGATAACTTTAGTGTATTTTTATTGAAAATCTTGTGTAAGGGGTTGATTGCGGGAAAGTGCTTTTCGATAAGATCCAGAAATGTCTTGCCAAGTTTTGTTTTTGACATTTGATTGTATGGGGCCGTATACCAGATTATATTTCTTTTTCTTCAATTTTTAATTTTATTATAGTTATTGGTGTTTTGTTACTTATATTTGATATCAATATTTTTGTATCCACTATTTTTAGGACGATTTCAGAGATATTGGTTAACCTGTTAAATGCATTTTCATCGCTTGAGTTATTACTGAGTCTACTTACGATGGAGTTAGGAATGTGTTTAATAATTTATGGTGGAGTATTGGACTTACGTTTTACGTATATTGGAGTAGCGTTATGTTTAACGTAGGGTGCATATGTTTGTTTTTCTAAATGTAACGTGAAGTCCAGGAAGTGTGTAATTTTTATCTTAGCTAATACGTCTACTTTTAGGCCTAATTTTTTCATGTCCTTGCGTATGAGTTTCTTAAAGTTATCTCCCTTGACTTTGTTGGAGTCTTTTATTATAGCTTATCCATCTCTATATAGGCCGATATCCGTAGTCTCAAACATGTTTGTGAGGGTATATAGAATGAATAATCCCACAAGATCTGATGCCTCTGATGAATCCCTGGCACCCATCGCCAAATAAAACGAATTTGTCATTTTAGTTTTTATCCATTGGTTATTGTTATTTATTAGAACTGATTTTCTACGTTTTTTAATGATTCTGATTTCCTCCGAGGATATATCTGTGTATGCCTCGGCAGATTCTAGGGTAATGTTTAAATGTTCTTCGGATATCGAGGGATAGAATTCTATGATGTCGAAATGTATAAACGTACATTTATTTTTGTTGTCTATATTTTTAAACCAGGTGATTGCTTCGGCAGTATTTGCCCACTGGTTTAATTTTAGGTCTTGTTTGATTTGTTTGTTTACTCTAGAAACTATTGCTTTGCTAATTCTACCTATTTCTGGTTTAGGTTGGTTTATTAAGCGGGCGATGGGAATATAATTGAAATCCCATTTGTGGTCCTTGAGCAGAATGTATGCTTCTCTAGGTTTAAATTTGCCAACTTTATCGCTAATTTTTAATTCATCGGCAATTTGTTTATTTTCAGTATTTATTATATTTATGTAGTCGGATTCTTTTGTATCTTATTTTTTGTAGGTTTTATAATGTTTTCTTTGATTAGTTTGTTATGTCCTGTTTATTTATTTTTTAAAGTTTCTAGTTTTATCTGCTTTTACAAAGATTTTATTAACACTTTTTATGTTTCTTACGATTTTGTGTAGTTTCCGTTGGAAATTATTAGGTTGATTCTCTCGTCGGCATTCTTATTATTGGTAACTAAAGACGTCTACTGAACGTTTCTGTCATTAAAAAAACGACCTTCCCCAAGGGAAGCAATCCTTTAAATAATTGGTAACAATTGTTCAGATGCAAATACTTCCATCAGAACAGCAGCATCAGCAGCAAATATAAACAGCGTCAACCGTTCACCGGTTTTGTTTGATCAGAAACGAACCCGACCCTCCTTCGGCCACCAACCTCCTCGTTTCTAGTAAGTTTTACTTATTTTTCTCACAGAACATGATATATTGACTTTTGGAACTAGGTCAGTTTATCTGGCCATCCAATTCACGTCACTTGACCCTGTCCTTAATAAAGGTGAGCCGTTCTCATTTAACAACTCCGTACACTTCGAAATGTTTTCTAACGTACGAATGACATTTAACAAACTATTGCAGTTCGCTTAATTTAAAATCTCAATGTTTAATGGACATGCCCGAGTCAATTACTTTAACAGATTATGACCCGACAAGAATGTATGAACACGTACACACATAGATATGCATATATATATATATATATATATATATATATGTGTGTGTGTGTGTCTGTGTGTGTGTGTGTACAAAAAGTAAAAGACAGAGAGAAAATCAGAGAGAGTAGAAAAGGCAGGCTAAGTAAAGACTGCTATCTCTTTCATTACGTATCTATCTATATGTCTGTTTGTCTGTCTGCCTGTCTGCCTATCTATGTATATCTAATGATATATACCGTAAACTTTGTGCGTATGTGGGTGCGTTCTCTAAGGACATGAACACAAAGGGGGCCGATTTATTTGAGATTTCATTCGAAGGTATTGGATTTGTCTGGGATTGTACTTACGCACAAGTTGTGTTAAAATGCGTATAATACGTAATAATAATAGATAATTTAAAAAAAAACGATTAACGATGAAAGTAGATTTGGACTAAAGTAAATGTTATTATACAACATAGCAACCGAGCCTATACATCAATGTAGATTCTTTTATTAGCACGGAGCGCGCCCGAAATTTATATTTCTGTTTAGAGCACAATTAAACCATTATATTTAGATTTTGTGCTTGTATCTTTACTGGAAGGCAATATATACAGATAATTTATAAACTGAACAGTAGATTCTCTACAGTGCAAGGTAAACTTTTGAAGCCTAGAGAAATATGTGCGTAAATATATAAGTATATGTAGAAATGCATGTATATATATACATATATATATATATATATGTCCATGTCTATGAGTTTATGTATGCATTGTGTTTAATTAATTCGCCATTAAACTTGCATATTGCAAGCCGATAGATTATGTTTATTGTTGATATGCATGTATTAACACTTGAATATTAGAATGGACAGCGATCTGTGTAATAGGGAGATGTTGAAAATAAATTCCAAACCATATTTTAGGAACATCAAAAAAGTTTATGTTATGGATGAATTAATGTAGCAATAGCGAAAACATTATGATTACGTCGGAAAATAATGAGACATTTACCAAAGGAATTGGAGTATGAAACATTTACACAGCATTTACATCGTCTTAATATTCCGTTGTTATTTAAAGATCTGAGATAAGGCCTAGATTAAGCGATCCGTTTTCGAAGGCAATAATCTGAATCCATTACTAATCTCAGTCTTTTTCTCTATGACTTACGTTGCTAATTCTTAACCTAATCGACTAAATTAAACGCTTATTACTATATAAAACAACAAAACTATTTTTATAATAAAAAAGTGGATTAATGTCTATTATAAATTCACGGTGTGCAACCACTTAGAACACTCATTATAGTTGTTTTATACCGTTTTCTAAATCGTACTGAAATATATATTGTAAAGCTTCGAAGATTAGATATTTTTATAATTTCTGGAAAACATCCTTGATAAAAGGCTTACTCATGTATAAAACGCAGTTTAAGTCTGCGTGTGTCTGTGTGTGTGTGTGTTTGTCTGATTACGTATTGATTTATTCTCTATGAACTCCAAAACGGCTGTGCCGATTTGTTTTTTAAATTTATACACAGGGACATTATGTGTCTTGAAATTTTAGTAGATATTTTTTGGATTGGAAGGTCTCCGGTTAATACCAAAAATCGATATTCAGAAAAAATAGCGAAGGAGAAACAGTCTGATTATGATTCACGTAAACATACTTTTGCAGCCTATATCAAAAAAATATTTGAGAGGTTTTCATCACAGCGCACGCAGAAAGCACCGGCTTTTTAAGTCACGTGTATACTTTTACTTATAGGGAAGGGGCGCGTTCGACAGGAAATCCTCAGTTTAGAACACAATAGAACCATGATACTTGTCTTTTGAGTTGTAAAATCTTACTCGAGCATTTATATAAATAAATATTTTGTAAAATAAACAGTAGGTTGTTCACAGTGCATTGGGGATTGTGAATTAAGCAGCGGCGAGAGTGTGTGAAGTTTTCTTGTGGTGCATTGCGATGCTTTCTATCATTGGAGATGGCGATTTTACAGACTTCGATGACAATGAGATCATTGGGAGTGTGGAATCTTGTAACAGATCGCTTACTTATGCTAGTACTAAACCGCGTGCGAAATAGAATCACGGTACAAAGATATATAAAAAGAAGACATAACGACCTTAACGAGAAGTAACGCGGTACGGGAGAATGAGAAAATAAATAACAAAAAAAAAACCGAATTAAGGTATTTCCTATATCCGCCTCATTTACAACGTAGACTGTGTCTATAACGTGTTTGGTTTGCTTTTGTAAACGCGTGTAACGTTCCAATATTCCGTGGTCCTCATTCAATTCCGGACAACGTTGGGTTGAATCCTTATGCTGCATAATAAATGTTTGAACCAGACAAAACCGACTTGACTAGAAATATGTAGACAGCTGGAGCAAATCCTGAATCAAGGCAAACGTGAGTCTAAACCAAATTAATGCGGATTGTCTATAGAAAAGGATATGATAGACAAAACGCAGTGTTTATTTATACTGCAATTTATTTACATTTAGGCAAAAACAAAATTAAGAACATTGTATTTTTCATTGCGACAGTAAAAAGTTATTTTGAAAAATGATTCTTTTTTTTCTATTTAAATATAATTAACCATAAATGCATAATCAATCAAACTAACATTTTTACATATTTATTTGTATTATTTTTCTTATAATCGTGCAGTATTTTAACCAGGTATAAAAAGCAACTACGTAAAGCTTACCTTAGAGTTACATTAGCATCTATTAGCATAGCTGTGCAAGCTTTTTTTCAGAATACCTTTTTATACAAGTAAATCTTGCGTCGCCCTTTTTAGCTTTTTTGATCGTCTTAGTGTTTCTACAGTTACTTCTCCTAACCTGAATTGGCGGAAAGTGCTGAACAAAAATCGAGTTCTTCCTTGTTCAAATAACCTATGAATACCCAACGCAATAGGTTGTCGTAAATTATGTTCTTTTTTTTATAGGTCAGACATGAAATACATGAAGTCCGTATAAATTCAACGTTATTAATTATTTTGTCAAATTCTACCCGTCTCAGTGAGTATTCTCGGTCCTAAATACTCAGGTGTATTTCAAATAATCATGTGACGATTCTCCGACACAGCGCTAAAACTTTCTATCACATATACTTAGCTATCTTTCGAAGCAACACAATGCTTCTCATGGCGTTTTGAAGACACGAAAAAGTGAAGGAAATAGAGATTATTTCGCATATTTAGTTATTTTTCTCTGAAAAAAATGGCTCTTATATTTGTCACCTTATAATTTTAAAAGCAAATATTAATCAATGTAATTTTCGTATGTAAGAACTCGTATTTAAGTTATAACATCTCAAGCCGAAACAAAATTTCTGGATATATTACAGTTTAGATATCAACCAGAGACTTAATAAAGTAAACACTATTTGAGAATCCTGAATAAATAACAGCGGCTTAGAACAACTATTGGCAAACATAAGTCAATTTATTATTCGTACAATTAAATGCAGCATTAGTGGGTAATTTAATTTTGAAATTTATTTTCGGCTCAGTCACTGTTCTGCGTCACACATAAGTCGCAGAAAACATTTTACTTGGCGGGCAGTTTTAACTATAAAAATATTTGCAATCATTTAACCTGCATACGAATGTGTCAGAAAAATTATTTTGCTTTTGTAACGAAAGATGACACCTCGAATAAACTTCAGAAAACATTCACTTAACATTAATTCAGAGTACAAAAGACTTTCACCTCTTCCCAGCCATGAAGTTGTTTTTGAAAAGGAAGCGTTTCCCAGATGATGCAGCTTTGGTTTCTGAAGTCACGCCGTGGTTGGAGGACCGACCTGGGGTGTTCTTCGAAAACAGTCAGCAGAGTTGCATCACATGATGGGAGAAATGCATAAATCTGGGTAGTTCTTATGTAGAAAAAGACTAATAACTGTGCTATGTTTCGTTGCTCTACTGCTATGGGAAGGTGGTCAGGGGCATTACTTATTGGACGCCCCTCGTATATATATATATATATATATATATATATATATATATATATATATTAGTTTAGAATGTTCGGTTCTTAAAAGCTTCTTTTTAAGGACTTCTTCATCATCAAGAAGAAAAACCACTTTACTTCGCTAATCCTCGACACTTATACGCCGAGAAACTTACTTCTTTTTGTTGTGCTTAAGCTGATTATATACTTACACACACGCACACGCACACACACACACACACACACACACGCACACACACATATATATATATATGTACATATTTTATGATACCATATACATATACATATATATAATATCATGTATATATATATATATATATATACACGAATACCGACTGACAATATCTCATTAACAAAATTTATATTCTACTTTTGCCGTGTCACGTCTATTACCGTTGTAATTTATCATTATTCTTAATGATATTCCCTTTTCCATCCTTTAAAACATTCTAATATTTACTTCATTTATTCGACACATTAATAATCTTTGTATATGTATTTATGGTTATGTTTTTTGTAGTTTTTACCTTTGTACATTTTCGTTTATATGTTTTACTTGTGTTCATATCCTTCACTTTGTTTTGATTTTATTAGCTTGGTTCATGTATTTACTACAAAATACCATTTTATTATATTTTTTTTATGTAAGAGTCTAAACTTTTGGGTTTTTTAAAATTTTAATTCATTTTTGGAGGACGACCATCACGGCAATGGCTTTCATTTTAGACATTCAAGCTGAAACTTTACACGTTGATTGTTTCTAACAGGAATCCATTTTTAAAATGTCAAAACAAGTATGTTGTTAATCGTATTTAGCCGTTTATAGTTGTATTACATGATAAGGGCTGTCCCCTTTTCATGTAAGTGTAAAAATAGAGAGATTAGTTAAAATGAAAATGAAATAGCAATAGACGAAATTCGAACCTCGTAATTTAGGTTTAGAAATAGATTACGTTTGAGAATTTAAATATGTAAAACAAACGTTTGTTTAGAATATAGATAAACTATTTCAAGAAAAGAATGTAAACTGTCAAGTTTGTTGTGAAATTTTAAATTGAAAGAATGCAGCTTATAAGATAATGTTTTTAACATATTGGAAAAATAGGTTACTGAGTATAGGTTAAATTTCCTTTTGTAGAAATAGGAAAAGTTTTGGACACGCATGTCCAGAACACGTGAAAGAAGGCACATGTTTTCACATGTGTATGACGTCACGGAAAATAGAAAG
The DNA here is from genome assembly GCF_053919585.1 of Euprymna scolopes. Lineage (NCBI taxonomy): Eukaryota > Metazoa > Mollusca > Cephalopoda > Sepiida > Sepiolidae > Euprymna > Euprymna scolopes. Next base: position 55,695,380 of record NC_136499.1, on the reverse strand, counting down.
TTCTAGGGATAGAGAAAAAACTTGAGAGTAAAAGAAGTCAGTCAGTGAAAAACTCAGGGAGAGTCTGAACGTCTAGAAGCGAGACGTCACTTTGAAACTAAAATCTGAAGCCTTGAATTCTTGGTGATGGAAACCACGGCCGGTCGTGAAGAAATAAATTCATCATGTGTTTTGTGATAAAGCTCGTCTTGTCTTATGATTCTTACAAAAAGGTAAAGTGAAAATTGTATTATATATTGTGTTATAAAATGTCATTACATACACGTCTCGACAAATCATATCTACACTAAGACTGTCTGAACACTATCCCCTTCACGCAAAGAGCTTCCCCTTCTCCTTCTCTTCCATTCTACACCTAAAAAGTATAAACATTTAATATATAAGAATCATAACACGAACAATCTCTCAACGACAAACATACTAATAACATGAACAATCTCTCTTACTTCAACATCCCTCTCAAGACAAACACTTTTATAATAACATGAATAAGTATATAACAGTTGGGCCTTTGTTACGGTCTCAAACGTTTCAATTACAATAGGAATCAAGTTGACTTTACATTTTCATAGTCTAAGTAATTTCGATTTCAGATCTTGATATTTATTTATTCGTCTTGATAATTATTTATTTGTAATCTTGTTTTTCTTGTACTATTTTATCAAAACATAGGCTGTTTCAATGATTTAGCAAGTTCTATTAGTTTTTGTTGAGAAAAAATACTTCTGGTTTGGAATATTCAAGGGTAAGAGCAGTTTCTACGCACTTGTGCCAAATGAGTTTAATATAGTCATTTTTTATACCACATCTATTTTATGTTCTTACAACTTCATACTGTGGTCTAATGCATGGAGTTTGGGTATCTTCTACTGTAGGCCCTTAGCAAAGTTTTTTTTTTATGTCTAATTTTGTTATATTGCTCTAAAGTTTGCATACGCCATTCTGATAAAATACGCACTATGTTTGTTTTATCTATATTTTTACAATTTGCACATCGGTGATTTTGCAGTTTTTTCAAGATAGTGTTTAATGGACTTATTGAAGTTGGCTTGATTGCCTTTAAAGTGCTCTCCGTGTATCTTTTAATTCCTCCCATAGTACCCCGGGCCAACTACCATTATCTCGAAATTTCATATTCTAAAAATGACGGTGTATTTACTTACCAAATAAGATGTATTTTCTATTACAGCCTCTGACATTTTTACCCAAGAACTAAGTATTCCCCTTTCAACTTCATGTATGAGAGTTTCATTATTTTTAAAACTATATTTAGACATAATCTATAATATAAAAGGAAAATATATTTTTAACTTTACGTATGTATGTTTGTATGTATCTATCGCAGGGACATTTGACAGAGGTGACGGATTTTCAGGAGATTTGTATAAGTTTAAGGCTCGACTCTTCGACGAAATATATCAAAGAATTGGCTAAAAACATTTATTCCTTCACCCTCAACAGTGCACTACCCCTGCAGTGAGGGTAGCAAAACTCGTTCTTTGATGACAATAAAGCCAAACACGCATGCGCAAAAAGTGTTCTTTCTTGAATTAGTTTAAATATAAAAAAACGACCTTATTTCGCTCATGCGTTCATAGATCAGTCAGTATAGTAGCAACGTCGATATTTTAAGATTGCTCCTTCGAGCCTGAATCGTTTTTTTTTTTTAAGTTTATATAGCGAAACTGGGTTATTTATTCAATTTTTTATTCGTTTTTTTTATTTTTCCATCACGTACACCGTTTTCCTTATTTTTTATTTTTTCGATTTTTTAAAGTAGTTTTAATATCGTTTGCTGATTCTATATTTTGCATCAGGTTCGATGTTTTTTTATGATATTTAAAAAGGGTTATTTTCCATTTTTCTTTGATTCTGCCACCACACACGAACTCACATCCAAACATCCGGGTAGCGACGGTTACCCCGCGAATCCTATAGCAACCATATATTTAGCACTAAGCATACTTCGCCACGCTTTATTACTCAGTAGATATATTTTCTTAGCTAAAACTCGATTAATTGTCAGTATATTACGCTCTTTTTCGTCTAAACATTTTAATTCACCTACATTCCTGTCAAGTATAACATTGCCATATCGAATTATAAATACTGCTTTAGTCTCGATAGCATATATTGTATTCTGCCTGTAGAGTATATCATATTTTTGTGAACAAAAAGGATTAATGATTGCTCGAGAAGAGAAGGATCGGCGTGCACTTACCTTGAATAGTAGCCAAGAAGAATTGTTGTTGTTATTCACCCTTTTAAAGTTTTATTTGTGCTCTGGATCACGTGGTAGTTAATCCTCTGATCCTTCCATTACATAAGAGGGGAGATTCCCTTGTCTTGTCTTTCTTTTTTTTTCTTCACCACAAATTTATTCAGTTGCCGGCGATTGAAAGTAAATCTGGCCAAGGTTACGTCGCGGAAGGGGGGCAATTCTTTCGCAACCTTATGTAAGTGCATTGCTCCCTTCTTGATCTGAGCGGTCATTGATTCTTTGCTGGAAATTAATTTTTTCACATATTTGCGAAAGAACCCCCATACTAACATGGATGTCAGTCAACCAGATTTAAGGAAGATAATTTCTCTTCTTTGGACTAAAATCCGAACGATTCTGGAGATGGCCAATCTGGAGGATGAACTCTCTGTAAAATCCTTCTCTGGACTGCAGAAATCGGTGGAGGAATATTTAACTGGAGTAGACATATGTGTTAGTAAAATCCAACTTCAATCTTCTGAGGAAGAGGATTGGATTCAAATTGAGAGGGAGTCTCTTGCACACACCCTGAGATTCCGAAGAGAATTAGAACATCTTGAGTTAAAGCTCCTCCCAGTGGCCATGGACTCTCTGAGTCTTCTATGTTCCCCAGAAGTTGGAAGAGTTGGGGCCTCATTTACTGTAAAACCACCTCAAATTCAGATAACGGGACCCACCTTCGATGGATTGGACATGCAATCTAACCCTAGGAGCTTCAAGGAATTCTTGTCGCGTTTTGGGAATTGTGTAGCTGGCATGGCCAATGATGCCGAAAGACTGAATTTTTTGAAGTGTTCACTGTCTGGCCAACCCTGTTGTTGATTAATCATCTTTCTATCAGCAACAGAAATTATAAGGTGGCTCTTTCGGCCCTGAAGAGCGAGTACTTCGATAAAGATGAAATAATAGATAACATCTTCTAAGACATATTATATTTTCCTGTAAACAGGACAGATCTGTTACTGCCCTGGCTAAGTACATATCCAAAGTAGCCTCCCTATTTGCTGAGTTGGAGGGCTCCTTCGACTGTTCGTTTCAAACGACCTTTCTTCTGGGGCTCGGCTTATGGCCAAGATTCTCTTTGCAAAATTCCCCAAGGAGGTCAAGGGAGGTTGATATCAATTTCAGGTAGAAGAATTCCAACCTTGTCATCAATTCTGAGAGATACTAAGGAAGCGGTTAAACGTCTCCTTATTAAGGGGGATAAGATCCCTGACTCGGATTGTAACACTATGCGGGGGGCCTTAGGGAATGTACCTTCAGGACCTAGATCCGGTACTTCACGGAGAGATTCCTCTATTCAGTCCAACTCCGCCTATAGATTCGTGATGGAAAATTCTCGAGCCTTCCCCCTGTTTTGTGTGTTACCTTTGGTAGGGGTGATAAAAGTCTTTCCGTCGACTGTCTATTGGACACAGGCAGTGGACGGACTTATTTGTCCAGTAAGGTCTTGGACACCCTCGGTCACTTGGAATCCATTGGACATGATTATGAAATTAGGCTGACTAACATCCTTGACGATTGCGACAGGCGTTTTAAAGAGGTAGCATTGGAGGCTAGCATTGGATCCGGTTGTCCATTTTCCCTGACGGTGTTGGTACACGAAAATATTGATATTTCGGTACACATTGAGAATCTGGATTTTATTTTGAATGAATTTGAACGCCTCAAATGTCCCTAAGCTGCCAGATTTGACAGAGGCACAAATTTTATTCCAATTCATGGAATAATTGGGCTTGATGTTATTCAACATTTAGGGAGTCTTCAATTGGTTTCTTGTTTGCTTGGGCAGGCCTTTTTGACACCAATAGGATTCGTCCCTTTCGGTGAGGTGAAGCAGTTTTTACATACTAGCCATTCTGTGGACAGGAACTCAGAATGCCTTACCTTCGATGCTGTACTTGCATCGACTGCTGAGGTCAACCCATCTCATCTATGTTTTGTGCTGGAGTCTCAGGGCACCTATGAAGACCCTCTAAGGGATTTCTTCCCTGAAAGTGATGTACAAAGGGGTTTGGAAAAGATGTTCAGTGTGGAGTCACTGGGTATTGAAGAACAGGAACTTTCTAATTATGATGAACAGAAGATTGCTCTCTTTCGACAGTCTATTTAATTTAAGGATAACAAATATTACGTTCAGTTGCCATGGGAGGACGATAATATCTCTTGTGTTCCTTCCAACCATGCAATGGCTCTGCGAATATTGGAACGTATCGTGCAGAGATTGGAGAAGAGGCAACTTTATCATGAATATTTGAAGGTTTTCCATCAACAGGAACGGGATGGAATTATAAAGGAGATCTTCGTGCCTCCTCAACGGTTCGGAGAGTTTGTCTAGATTCCGCACAGGCCTGTCCTGAAATCGGACCCTACCTCCACCACTAAGATTCGGCCAGTGTTCAACTGCAGCCTCAAAGTTGGTGACTCTCCTTCCCGTAACGAGGCTACCTACCAGGGAATAAATCTTACTAGTGACCTACTAGATTTGTTACTTACCTTTCGTGCTAATAAGCACCGTGTTAGCAGATATTAAGAAGGCCTTCTTAATGATCCGTATGAAGCTTGAATCGAACAGGAATAAGTTCTGTTTTTTCCTAAAAGAAGGAGGTCGCCTACGCTGCTTCAGATAAACACAATTATTTTGGGGTATGCTGCTAGTCCATTTATATTAAATTATGTCCTTAAATACCATGCAGCGCAGTTTCCCATGGATAACTGTAGATCCATGATGGAGAATCGGTTTTACGTGGATAATTTGGTTATGTCGCACGATGATCCCGATAAACTGTGCAGGTTATATACACTCACCCGGGAACGATTGCGTCAGGGAGGATTCGAACTGCAGTCCTGTAATTCTAACCATGTGGCTATTCGAAACAAAATGCAGGAGCATTGTTCCCTGAGTGACCATGGCAACAAATGGGAGAAGGTGCTCGGATATAGATACTGTCCTCTCTCAAACGCTTTTTGTGTAGCAGCTGTTAAGTGCGACTCTAGTGCCTGTACAAAGAGACGGATTCTCAGCGAGACAGCTAGAGTCTATGACCCGTTATCATTGTGCCTACCGGTTTCGTTACGTGGCCGTATTTTGTTGAGTAAACTTTGGAAGAAGGATTGGGATGGGATGTAACGGTCCGACCGGAACACTTGTCCTTATGGAGGAAGCTTCCCCTTGATCTCCCTGAGCTGGAGACCGTCTCCTTCCCCAGAAGAGCACTCAGCGAGAATGAGGCTGGCAAACTTTTCCTTTTCTGCGATGCATCTCCACAGGCATATGGCTTCGCAGCATATGTAGTGCAAACTTGCCAATCTGGTCTGGTGTTTGCAAAGGCTAGGATGGTTCCCTTGAAAAAGAAAATTCTACCCACCTTAGAACTTATGGCCGTGTTTTTGTCCCCCCGGTGCCTGCCTACTTTGTTGAGGAATTTTGGAGGGTTCTCTCCCTCTGAGATTCATGTAGCCACGGACTCACAGGTGGTCCTCTCTTGGCTGATTTCCGGAACAATTGTAAGCAGAAACCTCTTTGCCCGGAATATAGACTGAAGGACATCCAGCAGATGAGTGCTGAGTTGGAAGCCACACTATGGTTTCTCCCCCTCATTTCGTTATGTCTCAACAACTGAGAATCCTGCCGATTTGATCACTAGGGGTTAACTTTGAAAAGGTTCAAGGCTTGCCTTCAATTCTAGTGTACTGGTCCGGATTGGTTAAGTAGTGGGATAAGTCCATGGGCTGCACAGCAGTTGCCATGCCTCAGCCAGCACAGCCAAGTGGTGACCCGTTCTTCTTGGAATGCTGCCATCCTACAGGGAGAGGAACCACTTACAGTTCTTCTTCTCGAAAGATTTTCTTCCTTTACCAAGCTATTGAGAATGACTTCCTTGGTCCTCAGATTCATCCATCGGCTGCGTCGGTTAGAAGTTGACACGGAAAGGCTTGCAGCCATTCTGCTGATGAAAACGATGCAGCGCCAGAGATATGCTGAGGAACTAGCATTCTTGCGGGATTCCTCAGGTAGGACAGTTCCGGGTTTGGTGCGTGATCTCGACCTGTACATTGATAGTGAGTGTCTTATCAGGTCAGGTGGCAGAATTGCAAGGTCTCTCCATTTCGACAGGGAAGTTAAACACCCTGTTCTGTTAGCAAAAGATCACCCAGTAACTCGGCTTATGATAATGGATGCGCATACAAGGTGTCAACACTTGGGGGTTGAATCCACTCTGGCAGAGTTAAGACGGTGTGGTTACTGGGTGCCCAAGGGGAGACAAGCAGTGAAAACATCCTGGCTTCATGTGCATTGTATCGCAAGTACAATGCCAGACAAGTATTGCCCCCCAATGTGGCCATCTTGCCTGCTTCACGTGTTGAATTGGAGGTTCCCTTGAAGCACACGGGAGTAGATTTTACGGGCCACCTTTGGGTTAAGGAAGGAGCTAAGGTGGTGAAGATGTATCTACTCATCTTCACCTGTCTCAGTATCAGGGCTGTACATGTTGAGGTGGTACCAGACATGAGCGGGTTGTCCTTTTTGCAGGCTTTGGTACGTTTTACAAACCTCCATGGTGTTCCAACAGCCATTTACTCTGACAATGCTAAAACCTTTATAGGAGGCGGTCGGTTATTTAAGAGGTTGATGTTGAGCCACGATTATCAACAGAAGTTTTGCTCGTGTCTGATTAAATTCTGTCCTATTCCTCTATTTTCGACTTGGGTAGAAGGGGTCTGTGAGAGGAGTATTCAGACAATTAAAAATTGTCTGCATAAGGTGGTTGGTAGAGGTGAGATAGATTATTTCACGTTACTAAACATAGTGTCGGATATACAAAGGGCAATTAACAACCGCCCTCTAACTTATCGAGAATCCGCGGAGACTGAGCTGGAGGCAGTAACTCCAAACATGTTTCTGAGGCCCAATAAGAGTCCTGGACTACTTTTGAGTTTAAATGAGGAAGATTTTTATTCCCACCTCCCTCCAAGTCGAAAGAGGCTTCTCAGGACCATGCAGGTACGAAACAAGTGTCTGCAGAAGTTCAGAGCACTATGGTATGATGAACACCTCTTAAGTCTCAGAGAGAAGCCCCTGGGCCGTTCAAGGGTGCCTTTCCGAAACAGGCTTAAGGTCGGAGATGTCGTTTTAGTTAAAAGTCCTCTTAAAACAAGACCCTTTTGGGTTCTCGGTATTATATTGAAAATGTTTAATGGTGAGGATGGTGTAGTAAGGTCTGCGAAGGTAAGGCAGGGGGCAATGCAGCACACATTCACTCATTGAAGAACCTCTTTCCACTTGAGCTCTCTTTAAACAGCGAGAGTCAAGATCAGTCTATCCCTGCATCGGTCGATGGTGCAGTTTCCCTTCAATCGACTCCTTCCCAGGAAGAAGAGGTGATTTGGCTTTGTCGTGTGTGCAGTTCCCCGCAAGGTGATCAGGATATGATCTGTTGTGACGGCTATGATGACTGGTGTCACTTCAGGTGTGTGGGGATTGTTTCTCCACCCCCGGAAAGGCAGAAGTGGTATTGTACGGATTGTGCACCCAAGAAACGACGACGAGGTAGGCCTAGCCTCCTCCCAGAATAGTTAGGGACTTAAAAAAAATAAATAAAAAATACTAATACGTTAACTATATTAAGTAATTGCATGGCTTTATATCCTTTGTTTTTCCACGCATTTTCTTTTTTTTTCTTTCTTGGGGATCGTGTGAAAAAAAGGATTAATGATTGCTCGAGAAGAGAAGGATCGGCGTGCACTTACCTTGAATAGTAACCAAGAAGAATTGTTGTTGTTATTCACCCTTTTAAAATTTTATTTTGTGATCCGGATCACGTGGTAGTTAATCCTCTGATCCTTCCATTATATAAGAGGGGAGATTCCCTTGTCTTGTCTCTCTTTTTTTCTTCACCACAAATTGATTCAGTTGCCGGCGATTGAAAGTAAACCTTTTCCACTTTCGTCTGGCGAAGATACTACAAGACGGTTACGTCGCGGAAGGGGGCAATTCTTTCGCAAACTAAGGTAAGTGCATTGCTCCCTTCTTGATCTAAGCGGTCATTGATTCTTTGCTGGAAATTAAATTTTTCACAGTATACGCTTTTATCTTTTGTTCTATTCAACTTTTTTTTTATTTTATAGGTTTTCAATATTCAATAATATATTTAGGTTGGTTGTTTTTGTTTTACGGCTTATCAATACTTTTCAGGTTTTTTAATGCCGAATCCAAAGATTTGGAAGAACAATTTTTTTATAGAATATACTTGTTGTTTTAAAATCGTTTTCTATTTAACCATAGTTGGGATCCTAACAAGTACTACCACTCCAGGTTAGGGTGGAACTGGGAGTAATGAAAATTAAAGGGTGGCTCTGCACTCCCCAAAGCCCGCAAGCTGGGGCCTCACCACTGTATATAGTTTAAGGTCATATCACGGACCAAATATATATAGGCAGTCTCGATGTTAACAGTGTTTATCAGCTCTGTTGAGGGGTGATCAAGGCCATATAAGTGAACGAGTTTGCACCTTTCTAATCAAAGGAATATCAAAATGGTGGGATTAAAATTCTATCCATATGCCATTATTAAACAATCTGATATTACATAGAGTATTGAGTTAGTTGCCCTCTTTTTCTATAAACATAAAGGTCATCAATGAATGATACATGGTTTATTTTTAAAGTCTTTTCACAGTTCATATTCTACTTTCACCATCGCTAAAAAAAAATCCACGGGAGGAAGGTCATAATAAATAGCAATGGACAAAATTATTGCCCGGGGAAAAAAAACTATTTCTTAATTTCCACGTTGGTTAATGGTTGTCACGTTTTTTATATAGATGTTCAGATTCTGATAACTTTAAACAATCGATTTCCCTTATCTACGCAGAGTATAACAATGTAAGTGGACTTTCATTTTCAGTTCTTTATGATCATTTTTTCGATCAAAGCTGACCCTTAGTGTCTCGTGATCTTTCCCGGGATACTTTTTTCTTTAGGCAGCAAATTGTTTTTGATTGAAATGACTACACACTTTCAAGCAATTGAATTGAAAACTTTCTACATAATTGAGTAAGAAGTGAGTGGTCTAAAGTTTATGACTTCACCCTCTTTTTGTCTTGTCTTTCATGGTCAAAACTGTAATGCATTTTGGACAGCCACTCGTGAAAGCTACTTCTCATCAAATACTCAAATGTTGTAGACGAACGTTTTAAAGATTATGTTTATATATTTTTATTTTTTTGCCCTTCCTTTATTTGTTTATATTTCTTTAAATTTCTTTGCTTTTTTTGCAATTGCCTTCTCGTTTTTTTCTTTTGTGTTTTTATTTTGCGTCTTAATCATATTCGCTTATTTCCGTTTTCTTTTTTTTAAACTCTTTTAAGCAATCCTCTTATCACCCCGTTTTTTTCCACATATATTTTTAATTTTCTTTCATTATTTTGAGCAATTCTTCTTTTCATACTTTACTTCCATTTCCGACTATTCGCCTATCACCTCCCTCTTGGCGCCATTTTAATTTTGGCTTTAGGCATTATCCTGTTTAATAATATTTTTATTCAAATCTGTCACACACGATTACAACAAAAATGTTCGAACTCAATCATCCTTCTTCTATTTCTTATTTTTCTTGTTGTTGTTGTTCTTCTTCTTCTTCTTTTTCTTCTTCTTCTTCTATTTCTTCTTCTTCTTCTTCTTCTTATTATTATTATTATTATTAATCACTAATTAAGACTTCTCACAAGATATTATCACACACTCAAGCAGACATGAATAAGGTTATCGCATCAGTTGGTTTTGCTTGATTCTATGCTGCATTAGTATTTTAAGGTTTCAACTACAAAAAACCCTCTTCAAGCCCCCAGTGCTTTCCTCAACTTTCAAATCGAGTCCTTCCTTGTGATCACCCACCTCAGACATTCCAAACTCTTCTCTCTTTTATTATTATTATTATTATTATTATTATTATTATTGCTGTTGTTATTGTTGTTATTATTATTATTATTATTATTATTATTATTATTATTATTATTATTGTTATTATTTAAAAAAAACAGAAATTTGGACCAGGATATCCAACTGGAATTCAGCATTGAATAGTGCGCATTGCTCGCCATGAAGAGGGGAAAATTAGAATCAACAGAAGGACTGTCTAATTAAACAGAAATGAGAGACTGGGTTAACAGGCTAGCTACAAACACCTGGGAGTGCTTGAAGCAGATACAATCAAAGCAACGGAAATAAAAGAGAAAATTAGAAATTAATACCTCAGAAGAACAAAAAAAAAACTCATCGAAACCAAACTAAATAATCAAAAACTAATTAAAGGAATAAACATGTGGGCAGTCTCATTGATAAAATACACTGGAAGTTTTTATACACTGGACCAAAGAAGTACTAAGAAATCTCGACCAGAAAATCAGGAAAATAATGACGATGAACAATGCATTAGACCTGAAGGATGATATTGCCCGAGTGTTTGTGAAAAGGAAAGGCAAATAAATGTGACTGGTTTGTATAAAAGACTGTGTAAATAACACGTAAAAAGAATGAGAAAAATACATAATGCAGAACACCGAAAAAATAATTACTGCAGCAAGAGACACGGGAGAAAAAACAAGATAGAAAAAGAAACGCGTCATGAGAAGAGGGAAGACAAATGGGAAGGGAAACATCTACATGGACAACACAAACAAAAACACTTGGAAATGGACACAAAAGGAAACGTTAACAGGGAAACTGAATCACTAATAACAGTTGCGCAAATACTGCAATTAGAACATCAAAGCAAGGATCGACAAGACGCAAAAACAGCAAATACAGACTGCGGACAAAGAGACGAACCAATAAACCACATAATAATTGAATGTAGCAAACTAGTACCACACGAATATAAAAATAGATAACATCAAGTGGAAAAGGCGCCGCATTTGCAATTATGCAAACAAATGGATTTTGAAGACGCATGCATATGGTAGAAGCACAGGCTGACAGCAGTAATGAAAAATGAAAGCCGCAAGGTCTTTAAAGACATAGATATACACACGGATAAACGCATTCAAGAAAGAAGACCTGATGTCATAATAGTTAACAATAAGGGAAAGGCCTGCCAGATTGATTATTTTGCCGTTCTAGCAGACCACAGAGTTTAAATCAATGAGAATAAGAAGCCAGAGTTATTACACGGACATGGCCAGAGAGCTAAAAGGGATTTGGAAAATGAAGAAAGTAAAAATAACACCACTAATAGTCGGAGCGCTATGAACGATACCAAAAATCTTGGAAAAAGAATGGGAGAGATTGGAATCAAAGGTATGGCTGAGAAAATACAACGGGTTTCAACATAATGTTGGATACACGCACATTGGATACAGAAACGGTTTCAGATGCAAACCTCTAGCAACATCACATGAAGTCAGGAAAACTGAACTGTATGAATAAAAAAATCGCCCCCACCTTTTGTTTTCTTTTGTGATTTTTACCATAAACAGACACCACACCAAATAATGAAGACTAAGGGGGAGGGGAAGGCCGAACAGAGAAAGCTATAATCATAACTCCGCTTGAAATATGCAAAGAGGACTGGAACTTTGGGGAGTCTTATTGCCACCCAAATTCCAGTGAAGACCAATGGGCACCACCAACAAGAAATCAATTGTAAGCGGCTGTTGCGATATAGTAAATTCTTTTGCAAAGGTTATCGAAAGTGATGGGGAATATTGAAAATCTGGGGAGACTAGTTGCCACTCAAACTTCAGAGAACACCACAACTTATTCTCAAAGAATAATCTTTGATTATGTGTACTGTGAATACTCCTAGTTAGTTAGTTAATAATAATAATGATGATAATAATAATAATAATAATAATAATAATAATAATAATAATAATAATAATTCTCGAATATGGGGAGGATTGCACCTTTCCTGAAGGGCTCCGAAACATCCGGGTCAGATGTTCAAACGTGAAGCACTTCTGTCACTTTAATATCGAATTTTCCCGAATGAAAGAAAGTCAATTATTACACTGGTTAAAAATCGGCGAATACATCTGTTGGTGTTAAAAGAAATTGGAACAAGGAAGAGAACAATGTTGTAGTTGTATGTAAACTGAGAGCGGAATTTGATGGCCATACAAAAGGAATTAGAAAAGTGATACTGAGGTACTGTGAAAGGGGAGGTACGTTTAAAATCACGGAAAATAAGCCGATGAATCAGATAAGAACAATATATAGAAAAAGATAGGAGGACAGTTAATACACAATTGCACAGTTCATCAGCAGGTAGCAATGACTATGCTGAAATCTTGCTCGAATCTTATTTGTTAAAACACTTACAGAAATGTCCTGAGTGTGCCAAAAGGTAGAAGATGTAAGTTGAAATGACATTATGGGAAGGATAGATAATAATATAATTCAAAAGGAGGGGATATATTTTTAATCATAGTGGGGTTCCAGTGCAAAAATAACAAATGATGAATTACAGTTGCAGAATAAATCGAAAGAATTAATGAGAAGTAGTTAAAAAAGAAACATTTTTAATTGCAGCAATAGTGACCAAACAGGATTAAGGAATGCGACAAATTAATTGAACAGGGAAATAAATAATGTGTCACTGGAGAGGATAACAGATGTCAGAGACATTATGCAGATAGGAGCTTTATTAGTTGGTGAAGTGTTAGGGGCGATAAAAACAAATAAAAGGAAAGAAAGGAAAAAACGAACCCTATTGGAGAAGGAAAATTGAAGGTGACCAGAAAAGACTGGGGAAAGAATTCAGGCATGGTTCAAAGTGTAATGGAAAAATGCAAAAGTAGAAGAAGGAGAAAAAGAAGAACTGGATAGACGATAGAAGCTGAAAGCCAAGGAGTTTCATACAACTATGGAAGATATAAAGCAGCAGATTGTTAAAAAAAAAACTTCCAAGATTAAGCGGTATAATAGTATAATTCAGCAGTTTAACGTGTTATTCCAAGTAAACCAGCCAATATTCTTTAAAAATCTGAAAGGAAGTGAAACAAAAACTGCTCTCTAAGCCTCAATAAGCTACAAAGTTTTGGTCAAGTACATGGTCAAGCTAGACTTCTCACAAGATTAATGCTGACTGGGTGGGTAGAGTAAATAGAACACTGGAAACGACATCCACCTTTCTGTTGAAGATTTGAGAAAGCAAATGAAGTTAATGACCAACTGAAAAGACTCAGACCTGATGGAATTCATCAGTACTGGTGCGATTTTTAACGAAAATCAATTAGAATATTGCTGTTTCGCTGGATAATTGTGTCAGATTGCGCCGGATACCAGCATACCTTGCGATGGAAAAATATTTTAATAATGAAAGATCTTGCTAAAGGGGCAGATGTTAAAAATTTAAACCAATTGCTTGCTTGAGCTTGCTTTGGAAGACACAGACAGGGGCAATCAGTTGAAACGTATATGCCCATCTTGAAGTAACTGGTTCTCTACCAATGGACAAAAAAAGTGGAAGGAAAAGGTGTTTACGCGACAAAAGAAAAACTACTGATTGATTAATGTATTTTAAAGAACTGAAAAAGGAGAAACACGAACGTAAATGTAGCTTAAATAGTTTACAAGAATACTACTGATTCAGTGCCGCATTCGTGGATACTCAGCACGATAAAATGGTAGGAGTGGCTGAAAATGTAATTAAGTTCGTAAGGAAAAACAATGTTTTATTAGATGGGAAACTATTAGGGGCAGTCAACATCAGACGCGATATCTTCCAACGAGTTTCTTTTTTGTCAATCCTAATTAGAATAGCACTCATACAATTTGTATATGCACTAAGAGAGACTAAAATAGGATACCAAAATTGAGAAGAATATGTCGAAGATCTGTTTTGTATGAACGATCTGAAACTGTTTGGCAAAACAGAAAACGAAATCGTATCGCTGGTTCAAATTTCATATCGGTGGAGTAAAGACATAAATATGGAGTTTGGAATTTCCAAATGTGCAGTTGTTAGTCTAAAACAAAGGAGGAAAATACACATGAAAAGCACACTCTTGGAAAATGGGAAAAGTTTAGATGCAGAAGCTAGAATTAACTCGAGGTGCTCAGGCAAATGGTACTAACTTCACTCCGAATGAGTATTAGAAAATGAGGATGGTAGGATTCTCTGGGATTTCAAGAAAAGGAGTGCCCGTGTCATAACTCACAGGAAACCGGATAAAGTAGTTTTAAACAAATAGGCGAATGAAAGCCAAATAATTGATGAGGCTTGCCCAAACGACACCAACAGAAATGAGAATGAAAAACGACATAACTATCAGAAACTAAGGATTGAGATTGCTGTATTGGGAAAGAATAAACAGTTTGTATAATCATAGATGCACGTGGCTCAATTATGGTAAACAGATTAAACAGCTAAACTCAATGGGAATCATATACAACATCACCGTGCCTCCGAAGTCAGTTCTTCTTGACGCAAGATGCTTCAGACGCAATTGATTGTTTGTCTACCTTTACCATCTTTAGTGTAAATGCCCGCTCTTGGGTAAAAGAAACGGGTTAAATAATCTCAACATCAACAACAATTTAACAGAATAATAATAATTCTTCGGTTATATATATATATATATATATATATATATATATATATATATATATATATATATATATTATTTAAGTCTTGATGTTTCATTAAAATAAATATTCGTAATCATTCGGTTATATATTATTAAAATCTTGGTTCATTAAATTATAGTTCTTCATCGGATTTTATATTTGTTTTCGTTGTCGCTCAACTTCAAATTATTTCCTTTTCTTCTTTTTCTTTTTCTTAGATATTTTGTCTAATTTTTCATGTTGATGTTTACTTAATTTATTTTCTCTTTTTGCTTCTTAGTCCTGTTTTTATAGTTTTTCTTCTTTCCTTAGCCGGAGATAATTTTGTTTTTCATATATTTGGTCATTTTTGCTTGTTCTTCTTTTTTTATATCTGTCATAGTGTTTTTTCTTAATATCTTTCGCTTCTTGTTTTGTTGTTAATATTTTAATTTTCCTACACCTTTTTTTTCATGTTTTTCTTAATGTCTTAGTTCTCATTAGCTTAATACTTCATTGCTTTGTTTGCCAGTCGTTCTTTATTTATACCCATGTTATTTTTACTGTTAATCCTTTTTTCTCCATTTTAATGTTGGATGTTTACTGATCACATCGCTCATCCTTTTTACACTCTAACTGATAATGTTACTGACCTGCTTTTAAGTACGAACCAAATGATTTAATTCCAGTGCTTATTTATTTGAAAAATACTCACTGTTGTTCCCTTGTCTGAGCTCCAATCCCTCGTCCCCCCTCCCTCGCCAATCTTTCACGAGAAACACCCGTCTGGCTGAAACTACTGTCAATAATTTTCCCCACTCTTTATCTGTGCCTAAATCCAAACGTAGATTCCATGAGCGAAGCTTCTTTCTTAGAACTGCACGCCAGTGGAACGCTCTGCCGCTTGCCCGTTTCCCACCTGACTACAACTTGGACGTCTTAAAGTCCAACATAAACACACTCATGACAAACCGACCCCTTAAGTAAGACACTTTATCAAAACCCCCAATACTAATGATTACTACAATACTATCTCATTGATTACTGTACACGCAATAACCCTTATCCCTGAGTGGCCTTCGGGCCTTGATAAGTGGTGACCTCCATGTAAAAAAAAATAAAAAACTCGTCTATTCTGAGTTTATATTTATTTTCAACCTCCCAAATGCTATCTTCTAGTTTCAGTTACTGTTATGTCTCGTATTCATTTATTCTGGCTTCGTCTAAGATAGCCTGTCTGTTTGATCAGTCTTTCCAATTTATATTCCTTACATACAACACATCTTTATTCATGGACTTTGTCTATCCGTTATCGTCTTTTAATAGTTTCTTATGTATTTCTCCCATTTTTTCTGTCATTTTACGCTTCATTTTTCTTGGTTCTTTTTTCATTTTTATATCTTCTTTATTTTACTTCTTGTTCTTTTTTATTCTCCGCCATATTTCTACCTTATTTTGCCTTTCTTTTATTTCGCTTTCATTTTCTTATATTTTTTCCTTTTCATAATTTTATTTGCATATTTCTGTTTTCATTATATTTTTAATAACGTTTCCTCATTTCTTGCCGTACTTTTATCAGTGATTATGTTCTACATTTTTCTTAGTTTGACTTTTTTCCCTTGCTTTTATCTACTGTGTTTTTATTTCTATGTTTTTATTACTGTGTTTTTATTTCTATGTTTTTTTATTATTGTGTTTTTATTTCTATTGTTTTATATAAACCTAACTTTTCTCTCTAATAAATCTTTTCTCATGCCACTATTTCTTTCTGTTTTGCTTATTTTTTGTTTTTTTCTGTCAGAATTTTATTCCCTTTCATATACCTTGCCCTCTACGTACTTGACAGTCTGGCGCTCACTCTGCATTGTAGTTTTTATACTTTTTTCTTTCGTTGTTTGTCTTTATTTATTCTTTATTCTTCATTTATTTTTTTGTCTTTTCTCTCTACCTTACCGTTTTTCTTTTTAACTCTTTTAGTACTTTCATATATCTTGTCTCCATTTTGTCTCTGGATTTTTAATTTCTATTTTTTTTTAATTCTCATCCGTTTCTTTTCATTCGATTTATATTTTTCACTGATTTTATTTATTTTACTTACTAATATTTTCCTTGCCTTTATTTTTTTCTGTTTCACTTTCTTCATTTCTTCTGCTGTTCTCTTTAACTTATCATTTTCCTTTATTTCTTCACTCTTTTCTATTATGTGTTATTCAGTTCTTTCCGTAATCCTTTTTTCTTTCGACTTTAAGTTCATTTTCCTGTTTTTTTTTCAATGTATAAATTTCATTCATTTGCCCAGTTATAATTCAATACTCCTTTATTGTCCGTTTATTTTTTACCGTGTGTGTCTATGTACATCTTTATTTTTTTATTGTTCGTGCTAGTCTTTATTTTAGTCTTTTATTTCTCTCTTTTTGATATTTGATTTTCTATTCTCAACTTCTTTCTCTACATATTTTTCTCCGTTTTCTCTCACTTTCTTTTTATTTACATTTTTAATAGTTCTTCTTTCCGCTTCTTTCATTGTGTTCATCTTGATGCCTTTATTTATCCGGTATATTTTACGTATTTTTGTACATTTGGTGTGTAATTTTTATATATATATATATTTGCCATTTATATAAAGTCTTGAGTTTTCCTGTTTGTTGCCCTTATTATTTATCCAATTTACTCTGTTTTTTTTATCAGTAATTATTTTCATTTCCTAAATTTGTTCTTAATTTAGAAATTTCTATTTTTCTCAGTTCTATCTGCTTCTGTCCATCTCTTTTCTGAAACGTTACGGAAACGTTATATCATCTTGTTAATTTCTCTATTCATCTATATATTGTTTATGCTATTTCGCGCATTCACGTTCTTACGTTGTTTTTACATTATTTCTCTCTCTCGGTCTTAATTACGTTACTTAATTTGGTATTTTATCCTAAGTTTTCATATTTCATATACCGGCCTCCCATCAATTATATATATATATATATATATATATATATATATATATATATATATATATATATATATATATATATATATATAAGATAGATTCACAAGAGGAGTTGTTTAGTCACAAACATAAGACGTTCATAGTATAAATGCTGGAGTCCCTATGGGGTTCATCCTGGGTCCAACTCTCTCCTGAATTTACATCAACCATCTTCCACATAACATCCTTAGATCATTCGGGGACATTTATGCTGACGGCACTACCAACTATGACAGCACATTAAAGACCGTAAACGACTAAGCTCTCCCTGATACTTTCTCCTCTTTGCTTGAGCATGTGGTGCAATGATGAAAAGAGTGGCTGGTTACTTTGTATGCATCTAAAATCAAGCTTCTTTCTATACATCGTCAATGTTCTGATACCCACCTGGCATCAATTGAAATGGATGGCTCTCGTCTTGGGGAGGCGTCATGATATTTTGTTTAAATAAGCTGTAAGATATGTTTTAAACTATTAGTCAGCTGACGTCGAAATCATAGCCATCTTCAAATCCGATACGACTAAAAAATTTTCAGACATCCACTTATAAATAATCAGGTTATACTCATCACGTTCACTCATGTAGCAATACTGATCCAAGAGAGTCTCAAAAGGTTAAAAACATCGTGTTGGAACTTAATTGAATGTGAATATCCTGCAATAAGTTTATTCGCACGAGTTCCATTGTTCGGAAAAGACAGCAGAATTACATTTCTGGCTTTTCATTGATTCATCGGGATTTGGTCGATGCACATAATGTTGCAGCCGGAGATTAGTACGGCCTACTGAACGTATCCAAAATTCGATAAAGTCATTCATATAATTAACTGGCATTCTTTTGAATTACAAAATTAACCAGAGGGGACGTATTCTGCGGGTATTCCCGCGCATTCTCAATCGTTTCCGTCCGTACACGAAATTCGACCGGTTCAGTTAGAAATTGAGTTTTAAAAAAATAAGCTATTATAATATCGGAATAACGTGAACATATTATTTCTTTTAAAAAATCTTCCCATACGAGGGGCCTGCAATAAATAATGTCCCTTTCCCACTTCTCATAGCAGTAGAGCAACGAATCTTGGCACAGTTATTAGTCTATCTGTACATAGAAACCACCAAGAGATATGCATATTCCCCATCGTTTGATGCATCTCCGGAGATCGTTTTTGTAGAACACCTTAGGTTGGTCCTCCAACCACGACGTGACTTCAGAAATCAAGGCTGCATCATCTGAGAAACGCTTCCCTTTCAAAAACAACTCCATGGCTGTGAAGCAGTGAAAGTCAGAGGGCGCAAGGTAAGGAGCGTAGGGTGGGTGGGAAATTATTTCATAACAACACGCCCGTGCATCTGATATGGCGACATGCGAGTTGTGGACCGGGGCGTTGTCCTGCAGGAGGATACCTTTGCTGATCTTGCCCCCCTTGCACTTGATTTTCAGAGCTTCCCTTAATTTCCTCAAAAGTGAAGCATAATTGGCTCCTGTAATTGTGGTAACCTTTGCCAGGGAGTCTGTCACAACTACTCTGTTCTGGTCCCAGAAGACTGTGAGCGTGACCTTGCCAGTGGAGGGCTGCAACCTGCCTTCTTTGGAGATGGTGAGTTCAAGTGCTTCCACTGCATTGACTGACCTTTGGTCTCTGGATCATAGTGATGGACCCAGGTTTCATCCTGTGTAATCAGTCTTTGAAAAAACTTTAACTCATCTTTTTGGCACATCTCTAAATTCATCCTCGAGCACTCGACGCGTTGTCACTTCTGGAATGGTGTGAGCAACCTGGGAATCTATCTGGCAGACACCTTATACATATGCAAATGATAATGAATGATAGTTTCCGCAGACCCTGTACAAAACTTGACATCTTGGGCTATTTGGCGAATAGTAATGCGCCGATCTTCTAAAATGGTAGCCTCAACTAGACGGACAGATGCCTCATCAATGACAAAAGGGGGGGCGACCAGGTCTGGGAGCTGTTTCCACAGACTTCCGGCCGTGTTTAAATTCACGATGTCAACGTTTTACAAGGTCATATGATGGGACATACATGTGTTATGGTTAATATACCCCCTATTTAACCATTACACATATACCCTTTAATTTCAATACTACGCTAAAGACCATATATATAATCTTATATATCATACTATATATAACAAGCTTCTCCTTATATATTTAGAACTCAATAAATCTTCCCTCAACATTCTATAATTCCTCTTAATCTTTTTCATCCCTAATGAACCTTACGCTTGACGCCGAATCGTCCCCATGCTACCTAGTACCTTCTCTACTCTTCTGGTAAGAAGCATTAGGCATCGAAATGCCCTGGCATAAAGGGCCCCTCCTATCCCCCAAATTTTGCCTGCAGTCCATTATTCAATAAATGATCCATTCTATATTTTCCGATATATAATTTTGTGTCTTACTTTAATACTCTTGTTGTCCTATTGTATAAGCTCCAATAATTATTGTTGAGCTTGGTATTATCCAGATAAGTCTCCTTTTGTGGAATTGAATTTTCTCTCTTCCTTTTACATTAAGTTATATATATATATATATATATATATATATATATATATATATATATATACTTCCTTATGTAAATACAGTCATACTTTGCATTTCATTTAATCTGCTCTTTTTGATTGGGCACTATCAACGATCCTTTTTAAATTTAATTATTCTTTATTTTTGGGCATGTTTCTACCTGATATATATATATATATAATCAATTCCACAGTCAAACAACGTCGCAGCCCACAAAATCCATGACAGTCAAAGAACCGGACGTCCAAGACTCGAGTTTCGCCCCCATTCGGGCTCATCAGTTAGACACATCCGAACTAAAAAAAAATCATATATATATATATATATATATATATATATATATATATATATATATATATATATATATATGTTAACTTTATTTTACTGTATATAGATTACGGTAATGGAATAAAACAATCTGTATATCGTTAAAATTTCTACAAAGACATAAGTAATACTAATTCCTTTCTTACTTTACAAATATTAGTAATTCTGTTCTGAATTATTCTGTTCTGAAGGCAAGAGCATTCGATCAGTAAATTACTAGACTAGCCTTGTAAAATATCATATGGCTATTTTCCTTGTGCCATAATGAATACGCACGCACGCCGCCTGTTTTTATTTAGTTTGATAACATCATGTAGAAACTATTTTTAAATGATTGCGATTATTTCTAGTATTAATACAGCAGAAAGCGAAACCATAGAAATCGAAATGCAAAAAGGTGAATACCGTGACGCTTTTAGGCATTTTCACCTGCCTGAAAATTCCAAAGAAGATGTTTCGCCATGACTCTCATTATTGATGAATGGACTTATAAAATGTCATGAAACTAAATTAAAGAATGTGGAAACACATGGCAGCGCTCCCGGAAGCGATTAACAGCTCTAAAATCGTTTTTATCAAACTCAAACAAAATGGATTCTAAAAGAAGATCACCTTGCTAAGTGTATCTTAATCTGCCATCACTAAATAATTGTTCCAAACTTTTACGTTCAGAACAAAAATAAAAGCCAGTAAAATTAGTAAAACCTTAATATAATTCATATGACGATCACAACTTAAATACATACGTCCATTAAGAAATAAAAAAGAAAATAAAAAAGCGTTAACATTTAGATAGTGCTCAAGAACACAAGATATACCGTGCAGTTCGGCTAACAGTCATACTTTTGAAGTATCTGGCTAGAATACAAGAATCAGGTTTCAGTCTTTGCATTTTGCTTTGTCTCGAGACAATCCAGGGATCCAGCATAGTGCTTAAGAAGTATTGTTTTACACAATTATGCTCATACATGCCAATGTAAGGATCGAGACAAAGAAAAATAATCGAATACACCTCGAATATTGAAAAAGAAAAAAATAATCTTCATCAAATAATATCGATCTATAAAACTGAGATTGCTTAACCTATATACTCATTGAAGTTTTCATTTACAGATTTGCCATTCCCTATATATCGATGTTCTGACATGTGAAAAGATTGAAGTCCAGGCTTCATCTCGATAAACAGGCTTCTAGGGGATAAATGTGAAAAATTGTTATGCAGAAGTCGTCAGGTTTTTATCCTTTTGTTGACTGATTAACAGCTGCGAATGCACTAATCGTTTACATTATCTTAAGAATAAGTAAGTTGATAACAATCTTTAAAGCCTGTGTCAAGCCTGCCTAATAGTTATCGTACTTGATTCATTGTCTTTATGTTTCGGTGTCGATTTCCGTTTCAGTATTCTTTTTCGCTTACAATGGATGGAGTGTTTAGAAAAAAAAAACATAATACTCTCATGACTATGCCTCAAATTTCTCTTTTTGATTTTTTTTTAAATTGAACGTCAGGGTGAATACTGGACCACCTCAGTCAGTATGCTAGTTTATCTAGAAATGAAACTTCTAGGGGGAGAAGGATGTCGTAAATTTCTGTAGATGGTTATAAAGTGAAAAGAAATTCAATGGGATATTTAAATGCTTGATATTTATTTACGGAAATTCCGTCGATGTAATCTAGATAATAGATGACATATGCTGTGCACACGAGCGTAAATTTTAATATGACCAGTAAAGGTTTACATGAAATAAGTTTTAATTTGATTTGAAAGTTCGGTATGAAATAAGTTTTCATCTTAATAGGAAAGCTTGGCACGAAATAAGTTTTAGTCAAAATAAGACAGTTTGACATAAATAAAGTTTTCACTCGATCGGGAGAGTTTGGCATAAAATAAGTAAAACTTTAAACAGCAGTATATAAAATAACTTCCTATCTGAATAGGAAAGCTTGACATGAAATGAGTTTTAATCTGAACAGGAATGTTTGACATTGAATAATCTTTAATCTGAACAGGGAATAAGGTTTAATGTATATAAGATAAAAAGGGCATGAACTACCTTTCTATCTGAATAAGAATACCTTGGCATTAAATAAGTTTTAATCTGAATAGGAAAATTTTACATCAAATAAGTTTTAATCTGAATCGGAAGCTTAACAAAAAAGTTTTCATCTCATGAGAAAGTTTAAAATAAAAAAATGTATCTGAACAGAACAGTTTGATTTATAAAAAAATAATTCTGAACATGGTAGCTTGATCAGACATAAATTTCCTCTGAACATGAAAGCTTTACATGAGATACATTTTAATATGAATAGAAAATTTTATATGGAACAAGTTTTAATTTGAACATGCAATTTCGTCATGAGTAAAATTTAAATCTGAACAGGTAAGTTTTATATAAAATGAGCTGTAATCTGAACGGGAAATCTTGACATTACATAAGTTTTCATTTAAGTTTTAAAGGAAAGTTAGACATGAAACAAATGTTCATCTAAGCAGGAAAGTTTGACATAAAGCACGTGTATATTTGAATAGGCAACTTTTACATGAAAGAAGATTTAATCTGATAGGAAGATTTTACATGAAATAGTTTTTGATCTGAATAAGAAGGTTTGACATAAAATAAGTTTTAATCTGAATAGAAAAGCTTGACATCAATAAGTGTTAATTTAAAAAGGAAACTTTGACATGAAATAAATATCAATCTGAATAGAAAGGTTAGGCGTGAGATAAGTTTTACTCTGAATAGGAAGGTTTTACATACAATATTTTTATCTTAAACGGAAAGGCTGGCATGAAATTAGTGTTAATTTGAATAGATAAGATTTACGTGTAATAAATATTCATTTGAGGAAAGCCTGACATGCAATAAGTTTCAATCTTAACAAAAAAGTTTTCATGAAAAAAATTGTAATCTAAACAAGAATGCTTGACATTAAATAAGTTTGAATCTGAATAGAAGAGTTTGACATGGAATTGTTTTTTTATTTGAACAGGAAATCTTGACATAGATAACATTTTGTCTGACTAGGAAAGTTTGACGTGTATTGTGTTTCAATCTGGTTGAGAATTTTTACATGAAAATGTTTTAATCTGAAGAGGAAAGGTGTATATAAAAACAGAAATTATGTCAACGGTTATGATGCTTATTTTTGCTGCTAACGAATAGAAAAAAAACACACTCAAAATGATTATTTTAGGAGTTTAAGTCCTTATGCGGATATCATTATATTTTTAGCATATTTTACTTGATAATAAAGTAACACACGTATGCCGTGCCCCCCTGAGTCAGTGTAAGCCGAATAAATTCTCTTGGTAGTTTGCTGTCAAGCCAGATATTTTATAGATATCTCTGTAAGAATTTTCACAAATTCGCGGCATTTGGAACGAACGCCGTTCATTGGGCAATATTGTCTAGATAGATTTTAGATAAGGCTAAAATAATTGACACACTTGCAAACCAAGACGTAATTATCATGAATGAATTTCAGTGAACTGACAATTAATGATTTACTTTCATTTATATAAAAAAAGATCTTCTTTATATTTCTTCTAATAGTAACATAAATTGCCTTTCATGTATTTGGCAGCCATTCGGAGTCTAATACAGGAATAATTAATAATATGCAGTCAGAATGTTAGCTGTAGGGTTTAAAAGAAATAGATGTTTTTTAATACTATATTGATTTTGTGATGGTATGTTTTCTTTTATTAAAATTACTTTTATGGGTGATTATAGCAGAGACAAATGTTTCAAGAACATGATCGTTTTTTGTAGAAATAAGACGTATTATTCTAATAGACGGTACACTAATAAAAGCATATTAACAATTTTGTATTTACACACAAAAAAACACTTATGTAATAAAGAGCAACGACTAATAATTGCTCATGCACATTTTTTTGAACATAAGTAGTAGAATTATGACGAGTAATTTGAATGGAAATCGGGAATCGGAAAAAAATTAGTGTTATCTGAGTCGATATCCGAACCGGAAAAAAATGGATATTATCCGATGCTTGAGAAAATATGTGCACATCTAACACGTCCTAACGTTAATTGACAAAAATAGCAACTTTATAGTTAAATATTTACTAACATACACAGAATCTGAATTGGAATCGGCAATTGTATCGGTGTCTGAAATTTAGTACAGATTTGGGAATTGTATCGGAATCAGGATAATATTGAATCTACTCTATCATTAATAGGTATATATTATCTCAATGTTACATTTCAGTTTGGGTAAATCATGTTTAAAACTGACACGATGAATAGTATTTTTTCGGACATCAACAATACAAAATTCGGACTCGGTCATTAAATAATCAAAATTAAGCTGGTAAATAATGTGTGAAAAACAAAACGGTAAACTCTCAACTTCACTCATTCACTGGAAGATATGTATGTAAGAAAGTAACATGAAACTCTTGTTTTAATTTACTAAGACCTTCTCAAACAAAATAATGTTGGCACCGCAAGTATTCATTCCTCCCTACACGATGAAACTTAGTAAAATACAACTGAAACAAAACAAACATTCTGACGCAAAACTTCGATGCCTTCACTCAAGGGTTGTGTAATCTCTAACCACCCCTCTCTTGAATCGACACTGAGTGAGTTCACAGACGAGAAAAAGTCCAGGTGAATAAGAACAATGTCAAAATAAGCGGAGAGCACATACAGTACCTGGAAGTCCCAAATGATCACCTATCTCGTACTTGCCGAGCTCATCGTTGCTTAACTTCGATAATATGACTGAAACTGGTGTGCCAAACGTGAGTATCCCATATAATCAACACAAGCACCAACAAGCATACACACGATAATTTACAAAAAAACATTATCAAACAAAAAATCAACTTTGCCTTATTCTTTCTTAACGTTTAAATACGAAAACGTCTTTTAATTTTCAATGAACTCTCACGTACCATGGGTAAACGCTCCAATCGTCATGTATTGAATCACTCAATTAAAATCAGCCAACAGAAATTGACAGCATTGTAGAATGTTGGCGCTCAGAAGCAATACAAAAGCTAGTGACTTATTAGGTTATTTCCGGCTAAATAAAATTATACTAAGCCCTGGAATACGCTGTCTTCAAATAAATCAATCGCTTCAAAAATAATTCTACAACACCTGCTTATAATATCAGTCGACGACTGCTGCGAAAACACTTAGAGAATATACATTAGGGTATTATAGCAGAATCGGTTGATGGAATTATACGGACTACTAACGGTTTACAGACGATACGCACGCACGCCACTATTTGTATCGAATGTAACAGATTGATCTTCATGATAAAAATATTTCCAAAATAAAATAGGGATCTGAGAAACCGTCCAAAGCTCCACGATAGACAAAATAGACCCTGTAGCAGAAAAAAATAAGTTCACATTTACTGCTTATGCCAGGGTGGTATTTCATTTAATATTAAAATATGACAATAATACTAGGACGCGGATTATCGCAACTTCGACTGGAAAAATGAAAAGACAAGTCGATTATTCCATCTGAAAGTTCGCAAAATTTGTAAAAAGATCAGTTGATACACATGTAAACATTTCCGTTTTTCCAACACGACATTGGGTTAAAATCTATCTCTATAACTTTTAAACATCAAATACCAAACGACAACAACAACAACTGCAATAATAATAATAATAATAATAATAATAATAATAATAATAATAATAATAATGATAAATAAATAAATAAATAAAATAATAAATAAAGACGTATGAAACCAAGCACCTTACTGTTAATTAAGGAATCCGCTTGAACTTCGCTTGACAATTCATGCAAGCAAAAGAAAGAATGTCAAACATTGCAGCGGATTACATTTTAGAAAATGGCTTTTATGTATAGCTAAGCCTTCCCGTATTACATGATAGATATAAAAGAAATAATGGTACTAACGCTATAGCAAAAATTCCACGAAAAATAGAGAATCATATATGTTTAAGACGTAGTCATCAGGCCCGACACTAGCATAAAGTACCCGTGGAAACATTTACCGAATTATAATACATTGTAGCCATCATACATATACGAATAAGTGATTATCATTACTTTTCCGAAGGCCGGATGCTATGAAGATATGCTGGAAATCTGGTTAAATTCTAATTCTTTCAGCTAAACTCATCACTTCGCAAAGAGCTGAGAGGAATCAGACTGGCTGCTCAACATTAGTTATTTAATTGTGGGCGGCCATTCCAGCCTACTGCACTCACTTTGCTGTGTTGTGTATTACGTGTTCAATGAACAGAAATATAAACATGCTCAATTCGATTCCATAAAGATTGCCATCATCGAGACGTTCGTTTCTGTAACCAATATGATCTCGATATAGTCATGCTATTTTGCACCCGCCAACAGTTCGTTTCCGTAATCAGCTGTTTTATTAAAACAACGTCATGACTCAAACAATTACGAAGTAAATGTAATTATGCAATGTTTTTTTTTATTGCAAATTTCGTCTGATTTCATCAAATGTTTGTTTTGTAGCTGCTAAAACCGCTATCTATCTGTCTATCTATCTATTTATCTATCTATGGGCCGAGTTAATGCAGAAATACAAGTAAAGAAGAAAGAATAAGCCACGCATTGATATAGATAACTGCTCTGGGCAGTGAAAATTATGGAATCGAACGTTTAAAAGGAAAAGAAAGCTCAAGCAAGTATAATCATGAATGGTGCCCGTGTATTGTGATCGGCAGAAGTTAAGGTGTAAATATCCGAATAGTATATATATATATATATATATATATATATATATATATGTATATATATATATATATATATATATATATATATATATATATAAGTGAAAATGTGTGTGAGTGTTTCTGTGTACATTTCCCTATCAAACAACCCCTCTTAATCCTTAGTCTACGGACTCGAGATTTGACATAAAGGTGGTATTTGGAATTCGGAAATCGTTTTAATCGGTTTTCAGCCAGAAATTGGGTTGTCAAGGGGTCAAAGTTCAGCCATTTGACTTTTGATAACTCTATCAATCTCCTCCGCTAATTGCGAAATTGTAGATGTATGTTCCTCGGACATAGATGAAACGTTTTAACTTGATTTAGGTCGAAAACAATAAATATTAGAGCGCAACATTGGAGTCAAAGTTTAAAAAATTGCCGCTCAGCCAATTTTTACTTTAAACATTTGAAATTTTACATAAAGTGTAATAAGACATTGGGCAAGTTTTTTCATCGTTTTTTTGTCGAGAATTTGGGTACCAAATAGTCAAACTTCAAAGTAAACTAGTAAATTAATCAGCAAATGTTGCGTCCAACATTTGAAAATTTACATAAAGGGTATTCAGACATGCAGCAAACTTATTAGGCAGTTGGCTGCAAACAAGTTAAAGTAGAAAGAGTTGACCTATGCGGAATCTACCAAACTCCTCCGCAACTTTTGAGTCTAGACACTAGAAACTTTAGATGTAGGTTACCTGAACATAAGTAAAAATGTTCAATACACACACACACACACACACACCCACATATATATATATATATATATATATATATATATATATATGCATATAAAGTTATGAAGAGTTAATAGGGCCCAAGCAAAGCCGGGCTGAGCTGCTAGTATATATATATATATATATATATATGGTGTGTGTATGTGTGTTCGTGTGTGTATTATCTATACCGATATTATTTTGATTTTGGGGTATATATACATATCAAATAACTTTTTTTCTATTTATTAAACAAAAAAGCTTTGTTATATAAAATTCGTAAAAAATGCAATGATATTCAAAATATCTAGCTAATTTTAATATTATTTCAAACATTAATTCTAATTAATTCTCTATAAGTTTTTTTTAGGTTTTCTTATAGAATGGTCATATTTAGTTAACTATTACGTGAATTATATTCATGCAAATATTCTAAAAGAAATTATACTTGGGCAGTATTAACGTAAAAAGTTACAATATACACACTCCGTATATATATATATATATATATATATATATATATATATATATATATATATATATATATATATACATATATATCCGTGCGGGTATATATATATATATATATATATATATATATATATATATGTATATATATATGTATATATATATGTATATATATATATATATATACATACATATATATTACCGTGTGGGTATATATATATATATATATATATATATATATATATATATATATATATGTATGTATGTATGTGTGTGTGTTGAAAGATTTTGTTTACACAACTCCCCTTATAGTTTAGGCTTTACATACATAAAAAATTAATATATAGGTAAATCGAACCCAAGCAAACCTTATATTTGGGCTGTAGTGCAACAGTGTAAAAATAAAAAAAAAGGATTTGCCAGGTGAATTTAAAACGAGGGCATTATGAATATCCCTGTGTAACGTTATAGCTTTCAGTTCATATTATAATTTTTAACCTTTGCAACGAGTGTGTTCATAGCTAAAGCAGAAACGTTAAATGAAAAAGTAAATCGTAAGCTAACATTTTCGTTTGGATTCCCGTAGGTGAGAAAGAAGTATTTTATTTTAAATATTTTTAAAGTAATGTCTATATATTAGGTCCAATGTAATATTATAATGAATAAAAAATCGGCCGTAATCAAATTAGTGTATTTAAATATTTAACATTATTTTGCGACCAGGCGATCATAAACGGCATGCTAGTATATATATATATTCTTAATCGACTTTTATTTTAACTCATCACTGACTATATATATTTTAGTTTTCATTTTTAATCCTCATTTTCGCAATCCTGTATTTTTAACACCTGATGATGATTCGTGGACGAATCGAAAGCGCTCGTAACAGCAACATGTATGGATCCTTTATTAATATTTTTGATTTTGAAACTAAAAAGACAATACGAAAAATTGAAACATTAAAAAAAGAATTATAAGACAAAATGTCTCAGTTGTATTTAATAATATTTGCTTGAATATATATATATATATATATATATATATATATATATATATATATATATATATATATACTAGCAGGGGTGCCCGGCGTTGCTCGGGTGTTTGGAGGTGTATGCTGTGCAAAAAAAAACAAAAAAACAAAAAAAATGGTTAATTTTTTAAAACTTTGACCACTATTATGACCCCTCAAAATATATAGTTTCGGACTCAAATCATTTATTAAGTTAGATCGAGGTTCAAGGAACCTATATCTAAAATTTCAAGTGTCTAGACCCAAAATTATCGGAGGATTTTGGTAGAGTTCTTAAAGGTCAAATCGTTGAAATTTGACCCCTTAACAGCCAAATTTCTGGCTGACCCCGTCACATCGATTTTCCCAAATCTCAGTACCCGGTATTTCAAATTTCGAGTCTATAGACTAAAAATTGACAGAGTTATTGCGTAGGGAAATGTACACAGAAAGACAGACACGCAGACACACAGACAGACAGACAGACACGTTCACTTTTATATATATAT
This sequence comes from Euprymna scolopes, assembly GCF_053919585.1. Taxonomy (NCBI): domain Eukaryota; kingdom Metazoa; phylum Mollusca; class Cephalopoda; order Sepiida; family Sepiolidae; genus Euprymna; species Euprymna scolopes. The sequence continues at coordinate 55,665,244 of NC_136499.1, read as the reverse complement.
ATATATATATATATATATTTCAAAGTGGGAGGCGTGAATTATTCTACCCCCTGTCTTTCCAAGCTTATAATTACTCGAAAAATGTAATTGAAGCCCTAATTGTTTTTTCTTTCAATTAAAGGAGCAAGGACGAAGGTTCCATAAAAAAAAGAAAAAACAAACAACGTGGTTTAAAAAAAAAGGTTTTAAACTTCGAACTTAACAGGTAAATTTCTAAAAAACACTACTTTTTTGTTTTACATTTGAATATATTATTTATTGGCATTTTCTCTTCAATTTGTGATATGAAAAATTTTGGTGAGTAAATTAATTATTTACTTTTTACTAGACACTTGAAAATGGGGGGGGTGAATTAAAAAAAACGTTTGTATAAAATATTATATTCGGTTTATTGGAAAAAGCATAACATTTCACATTGACCCTGAAAATATCGTAAAAAATAGAATCAATAGAAAAATTTTGATAGATTTTTAAAGTTTAAAAATTGAAAAATATTGAGTTCGTAAAATTCATTACTGTTTTTTAAAAAAAAAAAAAAAACATTTTTTTTACTTTTAAAACAACTTTAATAGTTTATTTTGGAAGTATAATCAATAAAGAAAATAAACAACCCACTTTTAAAAGAGTAATTACGAGATTTTTATATTTTATTCGCAGTTTCGTGATAGGGGTGTAAAAAATTCCTACAAAAATTCTGATACATCTACTAGATTGGAGTGTTTATTCGTTGTAAACGTAGCCGGCAACCTATAAATGTCGACATTTCCAATGTGAATTGTAAGATGGCTTATGTAAAAAAATAACAAAAAGATATACCAAACTGACTTTTTCGTTTAAAAATGGAATTATTTCCCTTTCGTTATTAACTTTAAAAAAATTAATAAATATTTTGTGTATTATCCATAAAGTACAATTGTTGAATGTTACTGTTTTGATTATATTCGTTTGGGGGCATAATTAAACAATTAAGAAAGATTAAAACAAAGTTAAATGTAAGTTGCCGTTCCATTATTACAACAACCGTAAAACAGCGCATACTCAGCAAGATTTATCGTAATTTATAAGCATAATATTGAAACACTAAATCAATATTTTATTTATTTTTTTGCATAATTGATGATGGAAGTATTTTTCTGTTTATTTTCTTAACATCTGTTAAAAAATAATTTGTACATTCTCTTGAAAAACAGAATCAAACTTTTCTCTACTTTCACATGTGTTCCATTTTAACAAATTGAGCCACAGCAATATATATATATATATATATATATATATATATATATATATATATATATATATATATATATAGTAATTTATAAAATATATATGGCGATTAAGCTACACTGAATAATCGGCGTTTAATCTACTCTAGGATTCGTCAGTGTTATGCGCAAAAGCCTGACGAATCCGAGAGTGGATGAAATGCCGAATATTCAGTGTAGCTTAATCGGCATATATATTTTATAAATTAGTAACTAGTTCTACCTACGTATTGAGCACTTTTTAAGTAAATACTTAAAGCTTACGCATAAATCTATACTTTCGTATATTAATTTATGTGAGTAAATGAAGTAGTTATATATATATATATATATGTATATATATATATATATATGTGTGTGTGTGTTAAGAATAAAAAGCCCAAAGTTACATAAACACGTTATTGCATTATACGTGAGTTACAAAAAATATTTAAGGTAAAAACCCCTTTATGTAAGGGCATTCGAAGCTATATGAGTCAATCATTAGACAAAAAGTAAAATATAAGGACACCGCCTATTATATATATATATATACACACGCACACACACACACACACACACACACACATATATATATATATATATATATATGTATATATATATATATATATATGTATATACAGATAAGAGCTCTAAAACAACTTGTGGGGCTTTGTATTATCTTGGTACATCTCCTCTTGAATTGATTTTACTCTTTTCTTTTAACTTTCACACACGCACCCACGCACACACACAGACACACCCACACATATATATGTATATACATATGTGTGTGTGAGTATGTGTGTATTTATATGTTTGTATTAGAAAAATATAATTTAAATCTTGAATTGAAATTTACAAATCCATTTTTATTCGAAAAAATACTCTTTCTAACAACTATATATATATAGTAATTTATAAAATATATATGGCGATTAAGCTACACTGAATATTCTGCGTTTCATCCAACTATAGGATTCGCCAGGCTTATGCGCGAATTCTGTCGTTGCTTCTTGTTTTTATACATGTTGGGGATTACTAGTTGGCCAATCAGCTAACCTAGCTCTAAAACAGATCCTTTGTTTGATAAAATGCATGCCCATTGGCTGGTAGGAAGGGGCGCGGTGGATACTAGAAAGCTGATTGGCCAACTAGTAATCCCCAGCATGTATAAAAACAAGAAGCAACGACAGAATTCGCGCATAAGCCTGACGAATCCTATAGTTGGATGAAACGCAGAAATTACTAACTAGCTCTACCTACGTATTGAGCACTTTTGAAGTAAATACTTAAAGTTTACGCATAAATCTATACTTTCGTATAGTAAATTTATGTGAATAAATGAAATAGTTATATATATATATATATATATATATATATATATACATATATATACATACACAGAGGCATATATATATATATATATATATATATATACATGATGAAAATAAGGGAAATATTATTTCGACAGAATAGAGAAATAAAAAGTATATATACATATATATATATATATATATATATATATATATATATATATATATATATATATACGTTAGTAGGAATGCAATATTTCTCTAAAATATATGGTTAATTATAGATTTAGCCCGTTTCATTTACTCGAAAAAGTTCCAGCTAAAACCTAACAACCGAATGTGGTTCTCTCCAGAATGAGCTGCTGCCGTTGCGCACAGAAATCACATTTTATATTGCTTCCAACGTAATGGATGTTCTGAGAATATAGCCACTTTCAGGACGGCCAGCAACAACTGTAAAAGATTAATAAAGAACGTAAGAGACTTGTATGATCAGTCTGTCAAGCCCAAAGTATGTTAGCAGCGACTTAGTTCGCATCAGTTTTTACAAATAGCAAATAGGATCCTGACTAAAACGTGTGTTTTATCACAACTATAATCAATTGAGCTGAGGTAATCTCGTCAGCATCAGATAAAGCTAAACTTTTGGCTAAGAAGTTTTCAGCTAATTCCACTCTATGCGACCAAGGGCGCCGCCAACCCCAAGTATTTCCTTCTGTGTCAGAATACACTCTATGCGACATCCGAATATCTGTGCGTGATGTTGCTAAGCTAATCAAAAACCTTGATTCCAGTAAAGCGACTGTCCTTGGCGGCATTTCCTATTATAGTGCAAAAAGAGCTTCAACCCGAACTAACTTATATGCTTACAAATCTGTTTAAGCGTTTTCTCTAGAAGAATTGCATTCCAACACACTGGATAACCTCGTCAGTATTCCCAGTATGTAAGAATTCATGTTATTGGTCATCTCCCTCCAGTGCAGACTAAGTTTCCTGTGTGTCATAAGTAAGTTGTTGGAATCTGTATTAAATAGAGAAGTAGTCAACCTCAGCAAAAATAAACGTCATAGTGACATGCAATATGGTTTCTGTTCTGCTACATTTACAATAGATGTGCTTATGGTTATGCCTCATAGGATAAGCGGATCTCTTTACGGAGGCATGCTTTATAGGGCAGTTGCTCTTGATATATCAAAGGCTTTTGATAGCGTATGGCATAAAGGTCTACTTTACAAGATCTCCAGTTATAGTATAACTGGGAATGTCTTCTCAATTATTAAATCATTTCTCCCTGATATGTTCATAAGAGTAGTGGCTGATTGGCAGAAACTAGACGCTTACAGTATTAATGCTGGAGTCCCCCAGCGTTACATTCTGCCCCTAACTCTCTTCCATATCTACACCAATGATCTTCCGAATCATATTCTTATATCATTCATAGACATTTATGCTGATGATACTACCATCTATGGTAGTGCATCAAAAAACATAAACGGCACAGTTATCTCCTATTCTCTGTTTTCTCATCTTGACCATGTGTTAAAATCGGGAAAGAGGTTGCCGGTTAGTTTTAATGCATCTAAAACCAAGCTTCTGTCATTAAATCATCAACGCTCTGAGCCCTATCTGACATCATTTGAAATGAATGGCTCTCATCTTGGGGAGGGTCTATGTTTTGAAAAGGTTATGTGCTTGAAGAGTACTTCTGGTATGATATAGAACACGTGCATTAAATCTGTTGCATAGATCGCTGGGAAAATTGTGGGATCTTTTTAGCGATCTAATAGATATATCACTGTTGATGGAATTATCTAACTAGATAAGAGTATGGTAGTTTCAAGGATTGGAGTACTGTTGCCACATCTAGAAAATATTATCCGGCTTTGACAGAGTTCAAAATAGAATGTGTGGCCTAGTGGGGATGCCATTTTTGCTTTCCTTCAATCTCTTTTTCACAGAAGAGACGTTGCGAGCCTGTCTCAGTTTTATAATTATGTTCATGGCAAATGCTTGACTGAGCTCCAATCTATCGTTCCAAAATTTCACGAAAAACACTCGTTTAGCTGAAAACACTATCAATAACCTCCCACTCTTTATCCGTGCCTAAACCTAAACGTAGATTCCATGAACAAAGCTTCTTTCTTAGAACTGAACGCCTATGGAACTATTCGATTTGTCTGCTCTTCGGCTTACTATAATATGGTCGTCTTCAAGTCCAATGTAAACAAGTTCTTGATGGGTTGTTCCCCTTAAGTAATCCAATTTACTAAATCTCTACTAGTAACAGTTACTACGTCACTGTCCCATTGACCACTAAACTTAATGACACTTATCCTCGAGTGACCTCTGGGCCTTGATATGTGGGATTCCCTTGTAAAAATAGAAAAAAATAGGTTTCTAATTTTGTTCTCTGGGAGCTTATTTTATATGTGGAAATCTCAGTATAGTCTTTCTTCTTAAATACCCATAGAAAACGTTTGGCTTGTTTAATTGTAAAACTCAACAAATAAAAGAAAACACGTCCCATTTTTCTATTGTATAGATTGGTGTCAGTTTCAGAAATAATATATCCGTTAAAATATTTACATTATATCCGATTTAAATGTAATTTAATCTATTTTATTTTATAGGCAATTTTAATAGACATTTAACCAATATATGTACCAATATTATACACAGTACGGAAAACAGCTAGTTTTACAATGAACAAGAATTTAAGATTTAGCAGTCTGTCCTAGATCTTGTGGAATCATAATAATCATTTAATTTAGTACCATGTTGCTGCATTCGATTTCATTTTAATTTGATGGCAATTCTAAAAAAAATAAATAACATGCTATCTTAATTATCTTAGATTAGTGAAATCCAACGTAGAAAAATTACTTTTCTTTACTAGAGTCTAAAATCTCTTTCTCCCCATGCGTGAATAATGGAGAAAGAGGCTGTTACTCGTACTGGCTGAACTCTTTAATATTTCTAGCATATTCGACCAGAACTTTATAATGCTAATTTAAAAATCCTGAGGCTTGTTCCGTGAGATTTTCTTTTCCTGGACAGATGACATCAACGTAAAAAAAAAGTGTTTTTCCTCATTTCCTCTTGAAAGTGGATCGATTATAAAAACGCAAACTACAAATAATGTTAACATTCCGAGTGTATCAAGTAAAATCGTTTAATGATCTTATCACACAATCAGTTATCTAAAATTTGTGCCCAAGTATTTTTTGTATTAAAGTCAAAGACGCCCACAATGGATTACGAGGTGACTCCAAAAATTTTACAGATTTATTTATTTGGCCAGTTTTGTTGCTATTACACCTACGAAAGTCTACTTCCCTTTAAAGTAATATGCTTCGACTGCAATGTAATTCTTGTACGGTTCCAACAATTACTAGAAAGCACTCTTATAGTGAGCGTGTAAATGACCACTGTTCCAACCCATTCGATCTTCTTAATTGTGGTCAGAACGATACCGTATGTAGTTTTATTGAGCTTAGGGAATAACAAAAAGTAACAGGGAATAAAGTCTTGACTATTTTGAAGGTGAGGAACTGCCTTTAGACCCATCTTGGTCAGATAGTCTGTTGATCGCTGAGAAAGCTTGCGACAAATGTTTCGCAAATCTTTCGCATTTACAGTTCCTCCTGAATAATTGTGTTTGCACTTCCCACACTTCTTGCCGCCAAAGACATACTACGATCGTTATTCATGGAATTCTTTATTTGAGCAATCAACTTTAGTGTTCCTTATTTTTCTCACACCGCTCATCATCCCCCATATACTACCTAAAGCAAAATACCAAGCAACTACAATCGATGCAAGGTTATTTTATATGATGGACTCACGTTTGAAAAAATGTTTTGTTTTTGGAGCACAGGTGAACCGTGATGCTGGATTTTGCATTTAAATCTTCGCCTCCAGATCAATATCTTGATGTGAAGATTTAAATGCAAAATCCAGCATCACGGTTCAACTGTGCTCCAAAACAAAACATTTTTTTCAAACGGGAGTCCAGTATATAATATAAATTTATTACTCAATAGTAGGCTCTAAACAGATCAATGTAGAGTACATGTATTGTGAAATAAGTAACTCTAGGGAAGCATGTGATGCCCCTAACAAGAACATGCAACAAATCGAATTGTTAAAAATAATCGATTTAACCGATTTCGAAGACAATAAAAATTGGGAGTGTGATATATATATATATATATATATATATATATATATATATATATATATATATATATATATATATATATATATCACACTCGCAGTAGCGTCCAAAACTAAGGGACACCATTTTAAAACCTAATATTTGTGAGTAATAATAAATGTGAATATTTTCAAAGGATAGAAAAATAATTATAACAAGTATTATTTATTTTCAAAATAGGAACGTCAAAAATAAGGGACAAAATTGAGTAAAACAATGTAAACAGCCGAAAAAACAATAAAACATACACGTGCAATCAATATTTAGTAAATGAGCCCTTGCTTTCAATCACACGTGCTTATCTACGACTACAAGAGGAATCAGCTTTTTACAATCCTCGATACTAATTTTAGACCATTCTTCTTGAAGCTTCACCCACAATTCCTTCATCTTAGTGGGGTTTCTTTTAATAAATTTAACTCTTAAGTTCTACTAAAGATATTCCATTGAGTTTAAGTCCGGACTTTGCGATGGACAATTCATAAATCGAAATCTTGCTCGCAGAGGCAACTCATTACCACATTTGCGTTGTGATATGGGGCATTATCTTTCATAAAGGTAGCCCTAGGCTGAATACTGTATGATTGGCCTTACATGATCTTGAACAAAGTTTTTATTGATCTGCGCGCTTACCCGACTTTGTAACTGGACAAGAGGCTGTGTTCCTTGGCTAGAAAACATTCCTAATACGATGTGCCTTCCGCCCCAAACTGGACAGTTTTCTTAATTCACTTAACACTTAATCTTTAACCAATACGTCTCTGTACATTGTTTTTTCCATCATTCCCAAATAAATTAAACTTACTTTCATCACCGAAAAATACTTTCTCAATTTTGATATGTTCAAATTACATACCTGTTTGCAGACTCTACTCTCTTCTTCTTATTTTTCGAACTAACAAATGATCTCTCCCCTGCGAGTTGATTAAACAACCCTATTTCTTGCAGTCCTATAGAAACAATCTGTCTTGACACATTAACACATGAGATACTATTCATAAGCTTTTACTTTCTGTGCAAGACTGAAAACGGTCCTTTTATGACATACGCTGCATTATTCGGGCTTCTCTTGCCGAAGTTTTGCGGAGTCTACCGGTTTTCAAAGCAATAACTATTTTGACAGTATCATTATAGGATTTTCCAACCCTGCCTACAACACTTTCTCATAAATCTCTCTAATGGTTTGCTTTTTCTTGTGTAGCTTCACAACAACTTGTCTCAGAGGGTAATCAAGTTTTCGCCATGGTGTCAGCTGATGCAACGTTTACAAATTATTAAGTACGACTTATTCTTTAGAGGAAATAAAACAACATTTACTATAGCATATTGTTTACATTGTTTTCCTCAATTTTACCCCTTACTTTTGGATGTAATAGAGTTAAAGTGCAACATAACTACAAAAAGTAGTTAAATATTGAAACGCATTATTTCTCAGATATTTAATAACAATATGTTTTGAAATCGAGATGGAACTGAACAATCTTTTCACCTTGAAGATGAAACTAATTGAATGGCTCTCTAGAGAAATATAACCTTAGTAGAAAATTTGATAATATTCGCGATTATTTTTTTCATGCGATCTTAAACAAAAGGCAATTAAATTATACAGAAAACCAGAGAAAAACGGAGATTACAAGTAAATAAAGAATGCACTGACAGGTAATTTTAATAGAGAATGAAATGCCGCGAATGATTTCTTTATACAATAATTAAAAGAACGGTATTCTGACTCTAAATCATAGCGGTTGATATACATGTTATTTTCCTCTCTTCATCTCTCTCTCACTCTCCGTATGTATGTATATGCATATATATATATATATATATATATATATATATATATATATATATATATATATATATATCGGGGGTGTACGTGTGTGAGCGTGTGTGTGTGTATTTCCTCAGGTGTGAGTGTCTGTGTGTGTTCGTTCCTTATTCACTCACGAACGGCTGTTCCGATTTCTTTAAGATTTTTCACAAATGCATTTCAGGCATCTGACATTCTTATTAGAAAAGTGTTGTATTGGAATACCTCTGATAAATATCAAAAGTCAATTATTTTAAAATCAGATTAAATAAGAGACATTTTATTAAGACCAAAGTAAACGCTCTGATACAGGCTAACATCACAAGTGCAATTTAAAAGTTTTTATTTATGAATCATCATAGGTCTCGAAATTCATTCATACCAACTAGCTAAGGGACTGATCCACCATGATGGGATTTCCTTGCTTGTTCTTATAGTCGGCGTGTGCCATGCCTAGGCAGGGAACATGTACTCGAGCCTGTTTTGCGTGAACGCGCACAAACTGGTGGGGTGTATCCACCTACGACTAAATACCAAGCGGGATAGCCTCCTTCTATCACATCTGATTTTGATTTAAAGTTGATGTTTAAAATACGAAATCAGATAGTAACAAGAGATTGGATACCCCTAGCCCTATCTCCATGCGTGATGTCCACCCACCTAGTCTAGCTACGCCTAAGATCACTAGGAACACAATTCTTTCCTCCCTAGGCCACAGCGGATCTGCGGTGTAGACTACGGATGCTAAATCCAGGGACGTCACCCGGTCGGGTACGATGTGAACGTGACCTCGCTGACATACGCCCAGTATTCTCGTAGCTTAGAACACACGAAAAAAGCGTGTTTGACAGTTTTAGTGATCCTCCTCGCACCGAGGAGCATTTTGATTAATCTCATCGGTGTAACTGTGACGCCTGCCATTAAGGATAAGCGCGTTCCTAACTAGTCACCAGATTAGGGAAAACTGAATTGTTGAGGTAACCCCGGCCTGGCGCCAAATTCCACAGAGAGCGCACCTCCCCATCCGACGGCCGCAGCCGCTCCCCTCGTGGGTCCGACGCGGTCCCCTTCACTAACTCCCTGTAAAATTCCCTATTAGGAAGGGCGAGGTCATTGGACCCCGGCAACACACTGAGCGCCTCTCAGCATTCGTTGTAGAACCGCGGTTGCTTTCTCGGCTTTCAGGAGTTATCAAGGATGAGGACGGGAAAAGCTCTACCGACAACAGGGCCCCACGCAAATTCTCCTACCAGAGTTTCACTCAGGAACGTCAGCCTCTCAGCAGGTTAGTGGCTCATCAAATGTGACATCCCCAAGCCCCCATCAATTGGACGTAGAGTACAGATCTGTCTACGGACCAGCGGCTGCCGCCCATTCCACAAAAGGGAAAAGACCAACCGGGTCAAAGCCGCAAGACAATCCGCAGGCAGGGGAAGTACAGCCAACTTGTAAAAAATGAGCGGAATGTAGCATACGCCTCCCCTCTACCTTTGAGCCCCCCCCCCCCGAAACCAAGTGCTCACCGACGCTCTGATCTTTGCCTGCACTTCCGACCAATTTTTGTCTAGCTGGAGGCCCGGTTCGAACCAAACTCCAAGCATGCGAACTAGCCCGTCTGTCCAACCAAAAGAGCCCGTCAGTGCTAAAGAGCTCTTCTAGGCAGCCAACCTCAGGCCGACGGACTTACTAATATTGACAACTGCTCCTGTGAATTGTTCGTACCGCTTGAGTGCCTTAATCACCGCGAAAATGTCATGATGGCTCGACACGCACGGTGTGACATCATCGGCAAACGCGGATACTCTGGCACGCGTACCGCCAGGCAGTTCAATACCGCCTAGAGCCAGTCCAGTCTCCCTAGTTCTCAGCTTGCGCAGGAAAGGCTCTAACGCGAGGACATATAACAGGGGAGACAACGGGTGCCCCTGGCGCACCGACCGGGAAACAGCGAACGGCGTCGACCGCATTCCCTTTACCTGCACGACTGACGTCGGCCGAGAATACAGAATGGAGATTCATCTACGGCCCAAAACCGCCAGCCTCCAGTACAGATCCCTGCCGAACATCTTGGACTGGTCCGAATTCATCAGCGCAGCTTCGGTGTTGTCTTCCAAGTTTTCTATGATCGTGCGAATCAAGTGCAGATTGTTTTGAATCGATCTCCCCATCACAGCGCGATTCTGATTCGGGTCGACCAAGTCGGTGATAACGACCTGCAAACGACTCGCAAGAACGCTGGCCAAAATTTTGACATCGGCATTTAAGAGCGTGATGGTCCTATAGTAATCTAGCCCCCTGACACCCCCGTCCTTCATTTGAAGAAGCGTGACCACTCTCTTGCTAACCTGACTCGGGATGGATCCCGTGTCAAACCAGTGTTTAAACACATTCGTCAGAATGGGAACGAATATATGCGACAGCCTCAAGTACAATTCATAAGGCAGCCCATCGAGTTCGGGTGATTGGTCGTAGCCAACCTGCTCAAACGCAGCTACGACCTCACACTCTGCAACCTGACCATCACAACTAGCCGCTCGGGCGACCTCCTGACGGGGCGAGCCAGCTAAATAGTTTTCAAACTGCTGGACGCGGAGCCTGGACAGCTGTGCGAAGCGATCCTCGAAGTGAACACGAAACCGCTCGCAAATCTCCCAAGACGACACTAACGAGCGCCCTTCCGGATTCTGAATTTCTCTGATGTAATTAACCGATTTGCGCCTGAGTTAAGTTCTACGCTCTGAAGCGGCTACGTTCACGGCTTCATTGGACACCTTACATAGCCAAGCCCTTGATAACTGGCCCTGATACCGCTCGCTAGCCGAACAGTTCAAGTACGCCTTAGCTAGTTCTATCTCTAGGGTTTCCCTCCTGCCACCTCCGGGCCAATCTATCCTGCTGGCCGTACTTGAAAGAGAAGTCCCTAATGCTAGCTTTGGCACTAACCCACCACTTATTCCCGGTTACCGCCCCCACTAGCCCCTTCTTGATCGACCAGCGTTTCCCAGAACTCGGCCAACCTCAGTAAGGAGGTATCCAACTTCAAGTATCCAGCCAATTTGTGCTTCCTCTCAAAGTTGATCCGAGCCACAAGTACTGTGTGGTCGGAGTCACCTAACAAGTGGAACGTGGGACAGGTAGTATAATCGAGGGTGCCTCTTCTAACTAACAACCGATCCAGGTAGGTGCCCAGACCGGAGGGCCTATTAGAGAGCCACGTCCACGGCTCCCGACCCGGATGATCCACCCGGAATCTATCGACCAGATCGCACGAAGCCATCAGATCAGACAGACTGGTGTCACACGCATCCGTCCCGCTAGTCCCGGCCACCTTATCTACCCTGGGATCAAGGATGGTATTCCAAGCACCTACTAGTACTAACCGTTCCGACCTCCAAGAAACACGTCCAACCGCCGAAAAAAGGAGACCCGTTCCCGTGGGATCTTATACGCAAAAAGCACGACGACTTGAAACGATCTATTTTCAACGGCAACATCGGCCACGACGTCTGCCATCAGAATCCGCTTGCACAACGCTAACCACTGCAGAAAGTGCATCTAACTAGCAAGGCCCCCCTACTATGACGGTCACCGAATGCTGAAAAGACATTGTAATGCCCCGCCAGCACCTGTTGATCGTCAACTGAAACGAAGTGAGTTTCTTGCAGCGCGCCCACATCTATGTTTATGGACATGAGGTCCCTCAGTACCCGAGCGGCTTTGTTTCGGCAATTCATGCCCATCACGTTCAAACTAGCTAGGCTCAAATATGTAGCCACTATGCCTATTCAGTGTTAACCACCGACTTGGAGTCTTTTGCAGTCAGGATGCTCCAGGATTGGGCGAGGTTTCCCGAAAACAACTCGGGCGTGACTCGTCTGTCTCGCGCAATTCCCCCGTCATCCAGCGAGAAAGTTTACTTTATAGCCCTATGGAACGAAGGGTGGATATATATTGGGATCCTCCCCTCACACCTATTCGCCAACTGTTTGAGGGAGTCTTGCCCCTCCTCCACTAACATTGTGTCCTTGATTGCGTGTTTCGCAGCCTCTATCATCTTCCACAGAACGGGTGCCAGCTGAGGGTTTATCGAATAGGGGTGGGGATTTCGGTTCAGCAGAGGGGGTCTTGGATTCTGGGGCCTGAACCGTAGAAACAGTCTTCTCTAGATGCGTGTGGATGGGGAACGGGACCCAGCATCCTTGGCCTTCTTCTGGTCTTGTTTTCGGCATTCCATAACGACTGCCGGACTGCAGTTGATTACTTGCCCCCCCCCCTCAGAATCTGATGAGGAGATCGGATTCTTCTTTTCCAAGGACGAAAACTGCAGATCTTTTTTCTTGTTCGGAGATTGCGACGCTGTGCTCTTGGTGGAGAATCCACGTGACGACACTGAGGGAGGCTGCTTACGTTGTTCTTGCGGGGGCTGCTCTTTTGGTTTAGAGGGGCTCTTTGCTGATTTTCTTGATACGACTTTGCTCCAGCCCATCGTTGCCACAGTATATACTATTCAGCCGAAATAAATAAGACCGCTCGGCGAATTGCAAATTCATCCAACAAAATTAGAAAAAAGAAAAACTCAGTCCTTTTCAATCAAAAGTGCCTGAATAATGACTTGCTTTCAAAATACACACACACACACACACACACACACACACACACATATATATATATATATATATATATATATATATATATATATATATATATATATGTCCGTGCGCGCGTGTGTGTATAATTACTTTATTATAAAATAACAGATATTCTGAAATTATTAATTACATTTTATTTTTGTTTATCAACATAAAATAAATTACAGCATACCGTAAGAGATAATTATAACCAAGACGCAGGAGTGACAACAACGTGATTACTTTACAATGTGATACCGTTAATATCTCTCAAATAAGAGACGTATGAAAATAGCCGTCTATTTGCGATATTATATAACTCCAGATATTCTGATCTTTTTGTTGGTTTTAGTTCGCTTTTATACGACGTGGTGTTATCATTTCGAACCTTATCTATTAACACACATACCGAAATAACATTTTACATTACAGAATGTCACATTATTTTGACATCGTCTGTGAAACAAGAGAGAGGAGTGGCGAAGTGTATTTCGGGAAGTACTGACCTATGAATCACGTTCATTTCAGGAGATGGAACTCGAGACAATATAGCAATAGTAGATCAATAAACTCTTTACAAAGAAGCTAGACATTTTTTCATCGAGGAAAATATATCGTACTAATCATATTAAATATGATGGTCACTATTGGGAATAGAATACAAATATTACCACACCCCCGTCTTTTATAGTAGGCATGAATTTATAAGAAAGTAGTTAAAGAATCGTATTTTCGTCAAAGTGTGAAAATTTGAATGTATATATATATATATATATATGTATATATATGTATATATGTGTATATATGTATATATATATTATCATATTAATTTCCAGAAATTCGTCAGATGGCCAGGCAATATATATATATATATATATATATATATATATATATATATATATATATATATATATATATATGATAAATATATTTGTTGCCATGATAATACATTTGACTTATAAATATATAGGCCTTATTAGTTATGAACATCCGAAGACGACTTTCTGGTAATTAAAATGATTATATATATATATATATATATATATATATATATATATATGGTAATTAAAATGATTATATATATATATATATATATATATATATATATATATATATATATATATATATATATATATAAGAGCAAATAGTTAATAAGACATGTTAAAAACACTTTATATATAATAAATGTTTAGGGGTCTAAACTGATGTCAACGTTTTAAAATGTGACCTATGTAGTCTCAACGAAATTAACTCAGGCAAATTTGGGTCTAATCATTTAAAATCTTACCTATAGTTTATTGACACGTAGTGCAAATAATGAACAATACATAAGGCTTGAGCAAAGCCGGGTTTAACTGCTAGTGTATCATATTAATGGCCAGAAAGGTGTCTTCATGTTTATATCACTTCTAATAAACATATATAAATATTTCTCCGACCACATAATAGAAACAGTATGTTTTTTGCTAATGCCGTGCAACCATCGATATGATGTTTTCACTCCGCCAAATCGCAGAGAAAGTTCAAGAAAATAATAAAGAGCTTTGTATGGTGTTTTTAGACTTGACGAACGTCTTTGATCTTGTGAACCGTAATACTCTTTGGAATGTGTACAGAAGCTATCCATGCCGGGAATTATACTAAATGTGTTCATCTCGTTTGCATGAGTTAATGACGGCTTCCGCTGCGTTAAATTCCACGTGCCTGATGTCTTTGACTTTAGAAATGATAACCGAGAAAGATGTGTAGTGGCACCTGTGATCCTCCCTTTATTCTTTTCCCTTATGTTGTATATATTCATTTTGATATGTTGACGCTTGCGTCAAGTTTCAATTCTGGTCATCTGGAGGGCTATTCCATCAGCAGCGGTTCAAAACCGGGACTCGTCTTTGTAGTGAAAATAATTCCTGATTGCTGACGATGCTGCTCTTGTAGCAACCTCGTTTGAAGATGCACAATCCCTACTTGGTAGCCTTGCGATAGCATGTAATAAATTTAGGCTTATAACCAGCGTTTTTAAAAAAAAAGAAATAGTTCATCTACCTTACCCAACTTCAAAAGTAAGCCTGTGGTGTGAGACAGAACGCACTAGAACATAAATATTCCGAAGGGCAATTAAAGGTAGATGGTAAAATCTAAACAATGTCAAGTCGTTTCTTTATCTGGGCGTAAAGTTAATTACATGCAGTCCATAGATGATGAAATTATTAACACGATTCCTAATGACTTTTAATCCTTTGGAAAGCTTCCTCAACGCGTGTGGAATTAAAGCGGTATTCAACGAGACTCAAAAAAAGCATTGTATATCGAGTTGTTGTTATTTCTATTTACATGCACGAGTCTGAGTCTTGGATTCCATACAGGCATCATATTCACAAAGTAAATGTATTTCATAAAATCTGTCTACGGTCAATCTGTGACATTACCGTTTCAGGACAAAATATAGAACGCTGACCTATGCAGAAAGTGTAATATTTCTGGGAATGAGTTATTCCTTATTCAGTCCCAAATCTGGTGGACTGATCGCACACGGAATGTCTGATGGCATTAATAATCAATAACCGTAATGTACAGTAAATTACGAAATATGTGATATCCCCACAAACCTCTGGACTTGATGCAGGGGAGACTAGTACTTGCTGATATGGGTTCAAATGATCTGAAATAATAGCAATGGTGAACTTGATTCAAAATATACCTCATATGTTACACCGCCCCTCTTTAGTTTTCACATATAAAGTAAACTAGCAAGGTCACCCGGCGTTGTTCGGGATCGTATAAAATATTAAGAAACATTTTGAACATACCTGTTATTCTTTGGATAGAGGAAGGTTTTATGTCTATGTATCATTTGCCGTCTATAGCAAAAGAATATTTTACCTACCCTAGAACGTGTATAACTCAACATATGTATGGAATAATTGTAACTTCTCTCGACCAAGAAATTTTAAGCAGGTATGTGTAAAAAAAAATCTTACATAGGGCGGGTAATGTACACCACATATTTAAAATAATTTACCTAATTTCTTTTGTACAGAATTTTCTGTATGTCACAGGAAAGAATGTGTTGTTTTAACATCAGAGTGCTACAGTGAAGGAACACCAGGATTTTTTTCTATAAATGGCATACTATTCGATTATATTACATGATTATTTGATGCTAGAGAATATTTATAATCATGCACGATTTCCAAAAGTTTTTTTTTTTTTTGCGAATTGGTTCATCAGCTGAATTATTTCTTGTAATATATAATAATCTAATAGAGGAGAGATTCTCTAATAATACATTCGCAATCTGCATTAATTAAAAGATTATGTATAAGCGTATTGTAATACGGCACAACGGCGGACACGCCGGTCAATTCC
Organism: Euprymna scolopes; assembly: GCF_053919585.1. Classification (NCBI taxonomy): domain Eukaryota; kingdom Metazoa; phylum Mollusca; class Cephalopoda; order Sepiida; family Sepiolidae; genus Euprymna; species Euprymna scolopes. The sequence goes on along the minus strand of NC_136499.1, from coordinate 55,648,667 downwards.
TAGTTACCTATTTACAATGTCTCCCCACGGGACAGAGTTAGACACCGGGCTCGTTTTTAATGTAGAGAAAAAATTGTCACAGTCGTAAAGGATTTTTCCTTCACTGGGAGAGAACAAGAAATTGAAGTGCTGCTTCTGAAGATCAGATACTACACTTTGATTTTTGCATGAAGGCGGATAACTTGTGCTCGTAGGGGATTAAGAACCGGTTTAGACAAGAACATAATAACAATCGCCCCAATAAATACATTCCTGTTTAAACTTTGCTCTTAATTACTCTATGTAACCAATTTGAATATATTCCAAGTGGTTTCTATGACCTTTCTTATCTCTAACACTTTATTGGTATTATTAAATGTACGTTGATAATAAATTGTTAATACTTTCGTTCCTGGTTAGTATGATTATATGGAGAATATAATCACATGTCGTAGTAAGTAGTCATATCCTGCCATGTAATAGTCTAGTGGCGAAGTTCTCGCTATTCCCTTCGATTACGATCGTAAATTTGCAATTCATTAATGCTCAAGCTTTGACTATTGTGCTGTAGTTAATCGAATATTCTTTTTTAATTGGAGTGACAATAAAACTCTTGAAAATAAGATTTTTTTTTTTATTATAGTCAGTTCCGGGATTGTACTACAATTGAAAAAAAATCTTTTCATTGTAAATCCTTCCGTCGCGACTTTCCCTGTTAGCAATCGATCTTGTCACTGCGTATGTGTACTGTTTGTCTACCCTTATTATTGCACAAAAATCAATTCCATCAGTTTTGTTTATTGTTTCTTTTTACTATATACATCTTTGTGCATAATTTACTGCTGAATTACAAAGTCTATTATAAACGATAGACTTTAACGTATCCGCCATATTGTTCATCGATTCAAATAATTAGTCAGTGAAAAATATATGATCAATAAGTTTCCTACGCATTAATGCAATAATTACAGAATTACGCAATTTCCAAATGCGTTTTACCGAAGAAAAAACATATTACAAGAAAATGTATTATCATAGAACCGTATATAATTAATATTCGCGTCGATTGCTTGGTAAATAAGGACTTTTCTTTATTTATTTTGTGGTTTTGTTTGTATAGATTAATTCGTTTTGTGTGCGTATTTTATTTGTATTAAAATTATTCTATAAACCGAGTTTCAAATGAAGCTCTCTATATCTTTTAATTTATCAATAATCAATAAATCAAATAATATGCACACATACCCACAGAAACACAGAAACACACACACACACACACACATATATATATATATATATATATATATATATATATATATATATATATATCGCTTATTTTCGTGACACCTATTTGGTGGCCAAGACGTAGAGGCCTACAGAATGGAGTCAAAGAGTAAAAGTTGTTTGGGTATAGAAAGTTCTTGTGATGGACTGTTTTTATTATCGTCATTCTTGAAAAAACTGCAAACTGGCAAACGTAGACTATTAACGTTTTTACTTTTATAAATACATACCCTCACACAAACACACACGCACACACGCACACACATACACACACATATATATATATATATATATATATATATATATATATATATATATATACATAATCTTAGGGCTTTGCTAGTTGTAACTGTCAAAAACATTAGCCAAACACCGCTTAATGAATTGCCTGAAAAGCAATCCGAGTAATACAGATATTGACACCTACACCTGAAAATAATCTGCGGTTGATCGTAGCCGTTGGTGGCAATTGGTAAAAAAATGGTTGTGGTAATCTTCATGTTAAAGGGATTGATGGTGCAAAGGTAAAATGTGCATCAAAGAGAGGAAATCAAGATTTTTTCCTGGCAACCTTGCAAATTCAATCTGTGAGACATGTAGTCGTGTTCTTCTTTCCAATGAAGAGTACGTTAGCAACCTTAAGTCTCACAATAGATCGTCCACAATTTTTCCACAGCAACCTCAGTGTGCGTAATAGTACAGTAAGGTCTGCAGCTCTACATCTGGATTGATAAGGCACATTGTCTTGCATACAGACAGTATTATGTGTGGTCTAAGCAACAATAATAAATGCAGGTTCTGTTGCACTGAGGTTGAGAGTGTGGCCCACCTGATTTCTGGTTGCAAAGTCCTACTTGGAGACGGTTATTATACAGATCGCCATAACGGAGTTTGCAAATACCTTCACTGGAAGATATGTAAGAAACTCAACATTCAGTGTAGTAAAAACTCCTGGGAACATATACCCGAACGAACAGTTGGGAATGACAACTACACTATTCACTATGACTACATAATCCCTACTGCTACATATCTTGAAAATGCAGCTTTTAAACCAGATATAGTGATTTGGGACAGAGCAAACAAAAAAGCGACCGTAATAAAGGTCAGTGTACCCAATGATACAGGGCTTAACAGAGTTGAAAGGGAAAAGATTACAAAGTATCAAGGACTTATGTATGATATGAAACGAAATTGGAAAATAAAAGACGTTTCAATTATACCAGTCATCATAGGAGAAACTGGGCTTATGAAAAAGAACTTTAAAAAGTACATAGCAAGCATACCCGGTGAACCAAGTGCAAGTGAAATACAAACGATTGCACTGAAAGGGACGGCTAGAATCCTGAAAAGATCTCTTGGTTGGACTCACTAAAATAGGGGTAAATGTCAGACATCTGGTTGGATGTCCCATCCCTTAGAAGAAAAAGTTTAAGAAAAATGAAAAAAAAAACAGTATTCATCATCGGAATCATATTAATCCCGTTAAGACATTGACCTTGGTGTGGCATGTCTGTTATCGTCATGTAAGTCACTTGCAGAACTTCAATGTCACCCGAGGACAAATGAGAAGATACTATGTATATGTATATATGTGTATATATATATATATATATATATATATATATATATATATATATATATGTGTGTGTGTGTGTGTGTGTGTGTGTGTGTGTGTGTGTGTGTGTATGATTGCAGCATCTTCTCAGATTATTGCCGTCTCAAGATTTATGTTCTGCATTAGTATCTTCTCATTTGTCCTCGGGTGACATTGAAGTTCTCTCTCTCTCTCTCTCTCTCTCTCTCTCTCTCTATATATATATATATATATATATATATATATATATATATATATATATATATATATATATATACAGGAAGAGTAAGAGAAAGAAACTATCAATAACGTGAGAAAATTACATTATAAAATATATACTAATAGACATAGATGAAACACACGTAAGTGATGTATAACTATTATTGAATAAATGAATATATATATATATATAAATATATATATATATAAATATATATATATATATATATATATATATTGGTATATATTTTTATATTGTCATTTTCTTACTTTATCGAATCTCTATATAATCACCAAACAATTTGGTTAGCTTTGCATTATCCACTTAAATCCTCCTATTTATGAATCGAATATTGTTCTTTTTTCGTTTAACTCCCCCATATATATATATTCATATGTATATATATATATATATATATATATATATATACATATATATATATATATATATATGAATAAATGACAGATAGATATAAATAAACAGATATGTGTGGATATGTGTGCGCGTAAACATATACATTTTAATACATGTTCCATTGTCTGTATGGTATTGTTTGTTTATTAAATAGTTAAGTATAGCTTACACAGCACCACACATACAACGAATAGAGCGAAACCAATGTTAAATTGAAATTGCTTATCTCTGATAGTCATGCCCACTCGAGTTTTAATGGAAATCAATTTTTTAGCTGACCGATTTACTTCTCGTTAAATACCGATAACGCTGACGAACGAAGCAGTGCATATCATTCAACTCTGAAGAGAACATAAATTGCCGCATGCGAGAATAAGCCTATATATATATATATATATATATATATATATATATATATATATATATATATATATATATATATATATATATATATTACCTTGATAAATGTAATAATTAGGTCTCACTATAAACGGAGACTCCGTTGTCCTTGAGGTATTATGTAATAGAATAACAGGATTGGTAAAAAAAAAGCAATTGTATATTTAGTAAATACGTATTAACTATTCGAATTTTCCGCTATAATAGTTATCATCTATGCTTATGGAAGCATCTTAGGTTTTACTTATTCAGATTTTTCAGCTTTCCGTTTCTATTTAAATATATATATATATATATTACTTTTTTAAGCTTATTAATCTGCCAATGGTTTATTCATGCAAGCGTAAGGTAGATGCTGCGCCCCTATCATCAGATAATCCTTCATATCTTTTTCTATTCATTGATCTATGTAGTGTCTGTTTAGTTGTCACGATCCTATTATCAAGGATATATGCTCCTATTATAGGAATAGTGTAGTAAAGGTTGTTTTAACACGATAATACGACTCCGTATCTTTTATTCTCAAGTGCAGTGTCTATTATGTAGTAATTGCACTATGTTACCCAGGATAACATTCTTTTCCTTTTACTTTTAGTTAAAGAAATTACGGCATATTTTCATATATATATATATATATATAAAGGAATGTGTGTTTATATAGACGTATACTTTAAGTGAGATAATAAATTGAACAGCTATTGTTTACTTAATTTGCTTTTAAGTACAGTCAAGGGACAAAGGAAAGAAATAGAATTCCATCGAGGAAACCCTCATTAGAGTAAAAAGCATGACCTATAAAGAAATTAGTTTCGAACCACATTAATGTAGTTTTTTTATTAGATATATGTTCGTCATAATCCACATTTTCGAATCCAGCGTAATACCTTAAAGAAATAGGTAAAAGTTATTGCTGTTTTGATTGAGTGCATGCATTTATATCGAAGAAGCAACAGTAGCGTAAGTTTATTATTGCATAATAAATTTTAGTATTTTAAAAATACGATTAGGGAACAGCATTGCGGCGATGGACATAGGCGATTAGTGCATTTATAAAGTATAGATTACTGACAGGTGTAAGAATTATTGGAGTGTTATAGAACAAGTTCACATTCTTTTAGAGGATTTATCAATGATTTTTATATGGTTATCAAAATTAAGTTGCCTCTGATTTTTCCAAGTTGTTATGATTTTGATCTACGGTACAATGCTATTGTCAGCGGCAGTTGGAAATATTCCTCATAATTGTTAAAATAAACGAGGTTTCTCTAAGTAGCACTAAGTATTACTATTGAGTTATTACCCCATTTAACTATAGTCTTTTTCTAAAGATTAAAATATTTCGTTTCATTTGACCTTGTATCTTGAACACATTGTGATGTCATCAGTAATCAATTGGGCGAGGCTAACATACATGAAAACATAAGATATAACTGGTCACATAATTTTGCCAGCTAAAGTTATAGATGTCGTGTTTCGAAAACTAACACTTCACACCCTGTTGATAGGTATTTCCTTTTTACCACTTAAAGACTATAAACTAGCCAGGAATACAGACAGCTCATATGATATTCATTTATTCAACTATACGAAGTATCATATGTTGCCGATTTGGCTGTGTATTATGTAAACTATTACAAATGTCTGTGAATTCCTGCGTGCTTTGTTAGAAGACTCTGAAAACTAAAGTTTTCCTAATGGGTACACAATAATGATACTACTAACAAACTAGTTATAAAATGTTACATGTTATATCCATTATATTGCTTGATTAAATAGTTCGGAAATTATCAGCATCATTACCATTATTTAAACGCAATAGTGTCATAGATCAGATTGGCTTTCTCGCGTCAATGTCACCAGCTAGATTTTAGAAAGATCATTTTTGTCCACTGCTACTTATTTTACGTATATTCCGTACGATATGACTCTGAATTCAGTTCTCTCAGTTTTTCATCGTTTAGTAAAAGTGTAGTATATACACGGTTGTTATAATACGATATAAATGAGAAGTATCTAATATTTCTTTTATGATTACTGTGATATTGTAATGCAAATTTTCAACTTCTTCCAGGAATTATGCCCCCATTTTTGTTTTCATCTCATCACAATCACGCCTCATAAGAGTAGTGGTTGATGGGCAGAGATCAGAAGCCCAGAGTATTAGTGCTGGAGTCCCTCAGCGGTCCATCCTGGCCTCAACTCTATTCCTGATTCACATCAATTATCTCCCAAAACCCATACTTAAATCATTTGTTGACATTTATGCTGATGACACAACCATCTATGGCAGCATATCAAAGGCCGTAAATGGCTAAACCCTCTCTGATTCTCTCCCCTCTGATCTTGAGCACGTGGTACAATAGGGGAAGAGGTTGCTGGTTACTTTTAATGCATCTAAAACCAAGCTCCTATCTTTATAACATCAACGCTCTGATCTCCGTCTAACATCAATTGAAATGGATGGCTCTCGTCTTCTGGAGGCTGAATGTTTTGACAAACTTCTGGGTTTGACCTTTACTCCTGATCTGAAATGGAACACGTACGTCAAGGTTGTTGCCAAAATAGCTGAAAAAACGGTGGATTTTATATCTCACTGCTGATGCAATTATCTCTCTATTTAAAAGCCAAGTACGTCTAAGGACGGATTACCGCTGCCACATCTGGACAGGAGCTGCAAAAACAGTCTATCCTGCCTTGAAAGAGTACTAAATAGACTTCGTAGCTTGGTGGAGGGTGCGCCTTTCTCGTCCCTGCAACTTCTCTCCCACAGAAGAGACGTTGCGAGCCTAACTTTGCTTTACTGTTATTTTCATGGTAAGTGGTCATCTGAGCTCCAATCTCTGATCCCTCCTCGCCAATCTTTCACGAAAAACACTCGTCTAGCTGAAACTACTGTCAACAATTTTCCCCACTCTTTATCTGCACTAAATCAAAACGTAGATTTCATGAACAAAGCTTCTTTCTTAGAAATGGCCGCCTGTGGAACTCTCTTCCATTTTCCTGTTTCTCACCTGACTACAACTTGGGTGGCTTCAAGTCCAACATAAACAAATTCCTGATAAACCATTCCCTTTAGTATGACACTTTATCAAATCTCCATTACTAACGATTGCTACGATATTATCCCTATTATAATTTTGTAACAAAATGCTGGACATGGTTTTCTGACATATGAAAATCGATTTGGAGTTGTTTTTAATGTTCATCTAATCCGCACACATAGTAATTTAGTATATTCAGTTTGTGAGAGAATGTTAAATATTGGATGCCACTACATGTTTCACCTTCCATGATGGAAACTATAACATAGACATATATTATAACAGAAAGCAGAAGTGAATTTACAAGGTTTTAAAACATTATTAACTTATAAAATGGGTTTAGAATTAAAGTAACCTGTTTGTTTCCAATATGTATTTTTAAAAGTAAATACATAAATATCGAAAATAATTATTTTGAAACTTTCGATAATCAATTCTCTTTAGTGTGGACAGAAATACGATGCTTATTAAATTAATATAATTTTGTCACTAGTTTAAACTGAGCGTTTATATTACATAGATGTTTCTTTCGTATTATTTCGTTTACATATACAAAGAAGCTGTTTCTTTAAACAATCTCTTACGTTTTCTTTGATAAGAAATCTATTGTCACAGAAATAACCACATTCATAAGAGGCAATTATAATGCCAAACTAGGAATTAGGATATAATGGTTCATAGGTGACAGACAACTGTTTATTACACGCATTTTAAAACAGTGCACAATAAAATAAAAAGTGTAGCAAAAACAAGAAAAGATCACGCACCAAGATATTCCAGGTGAAATATTTTACACATGGGAAAACAGAAATTCCAGGTCAGACTTTTAATCGCATATTTACCTCTGATAGCACAAAATAAGAAATTGTCAACTAAAGCAGGAAGGAGAGACAATAAAAGAGAGACACAGCGAGAGTGAGGGAGAGAGAGAGACGAAGCGAGACATGCAATTGTCACGTAGTTAGCTCGCTCCAATCTTAACCTTCCACTACCCTTGCTCGCCACGTCCTACTAACACTGCCAGGCAAAAGATTAAATAAACAAATATTTTTTTTTTGTTTATGAAACAGTCTTCGTGTTTGATAATCAAAATCGGTGGAACAAGTAGTATGTATGCATTTATTAGCAGCACGCATCTTGGCAGAAGTGCAACAAACAGGATCATATATACGTTACGACGATAAACAGATGTCGTTATAGAGAGAACCGACATACGACACGACCTTGGAAAAATATTTAATGTATTCCATTCGCAATTCACACCGGATAACACCAGGTGTTGAATCCGATTGCCGAGTGATGACATCAACCCTACATTCCGATCAAAGATTCCAGTTCCTGAAACAATGAGAGAATATACATTAAATAAGTTGCAATTACTAAGTAATGAAATACGTGAGTTTTGGATTAAAAAGAATGTCAATATAAGCAAACAAATCAAATTAAAATTATCGAATTTCAATATAAGAAAAATAATGCCACAAGTCAAAGAGAGCCAGATAAAGAATTCAGCAGTTACTCTGTTATCGACGCCCACACTGACTGACCAAAACAACAATCAACATACCGACCCGTACTTTCTCCCTTGCCATGCTACCACTTAAATGAAAATAAAACTTGGTGTTGAATTAATAAGCGTCCGTTATTTAAAACACACACACACAGCTATCAGCGCGTATATACTATTGAGATGCATTTCTTAAACGTGAGTATATAAATTATACAGACCGACTATATTACGATAAGTGGCCTTGCCATCATTTATAAACATCCAGTATGATAGTATATAATAACGCAGGACACACGACGTGGCTCACGTTGTATAACAAATACGTATTGAAAGACAACTCATTTATATATGGTGTAGTATTTTCAATAGATTTAAATACTTTTATAATATATTAACATTTTCGCATTTTGCAATACTTAATTCATTCAAATTGTTAGATGATTTTGCTTTTTCAACATCTATATGTAATATATAAACACGTATAACGTAAGCAAATAGATTTGATTAAAAAACTGGTAGAGTTTTAGTTTAAAATGAAGATATGCTTATTTAATCCCTTAAACACATTAAAAAGCATAAAAAATCAAATTTGATGGGTGTATCTAGATTGATACTTCTGGTTATGTAATAGATCGTATATAAGCGCGTATGAAAATATAAGTACCAACCGAATGATGGATGGCAAACGACTAAACGCGTATACAAATTGGCAAGTGCACTTGGGCTTGCTTCTGATGAAAAAGAAATAAAGGGCAGCACGTAGTCGAGAAAAGAAACATGTTAATGCCTAAAAAGACGGACGTGTGAAGTGAAGGAAAGAATGCCGTTTTAGCAGACCACGGTATGAAGGTCAAGGAGATAAAAGCGAAGCAAATACACGGAAGCGACCAGAAAGCAGGGAAAACATATGGAATATGAACCCGTCAAGATAACATCACTAATATTGCAACGAACAATACTGACTAAAAACAGTCAATAAATACTGGGTACTATTGGAATCGGAGATATAGCTAAGAAGATACAACGGAAAACAATGCTTAAAGTTGCTGAAATATTAAGTAAAACCCTTGAATGCGGAGAATATGACTAACGTTTCATGGGCGGTAGATGGATATATAGCAACTGCTAGAGAGATAACACAAATTTGAAAAACAAAACAAAACCGGAAACAAAAAAACTGAACCGGTAGAACTGTATGCTAACCCATTGTTTTTTTTCCTGTCACCGAATTCCAGTGAGGACCAATTGTTGTTGCTAACTGATACTAATATCAAGCGGCTGTTGCTATAACGCAAAGCCATCTCTAATAATTATCGAAAGATATGGAGAGTACTAGAAAGGTCGAGAAACGTTTTGCCATTCAGACTCCAGAGACACCACAAGTTGTTTTAAAATGAACTCTTTGGTTAAGATATGTGTGACTATACGTAGTGAGTAAATAATGCATACAATAATTATAATTACACGAACTGGCTGATAGCAAGGGTTAAAACTTAATAGAATGATGTCAATGAAGTAATATGATTACTACCAGGATGAGAATTAAAGCTGTTTAACACTGAAAGGGTCTATGTGTGTAATGTTTATTGTATGAATGTGAAACCTTCCCAATAAATGTAAATGGTTAGTTTTGTATAAAAAGCAATGAAATAAGAATCATTACGTGAATCTTGATAAGTGGACTTAGAGCAGGTGAACTAGAATATCAGCTGAAAAACAATAGCATTGTCTTGTAAAATTATGACATAATGACGTTTATATATTAGTAGATATAAGTTTGCTGCAAAAATAATATCGTTGTTTTTACATTTTTATATATATATATATATATATATATATATAATTATCCACTGACACGTGTTTCGTCGTCTACGACTCATCAGAGTGGCTGAATCTAGCGAGATTCGAAATCGGGACCCATTGTAAGAAGCCTAAACCCTTACCCTCGTCTTCATTGCTGACTATTCGGATATATCGCGATTTACGTATATGTTATTTTTTTTATTTTTTTGCTATATGCCTTGAATTAATTAAATTATTTGGGAAAGTCCATTTTTTAAATGCCAGTTGAGAATAATTTTCCCTTTAGCCCTTTATATATATATATATATATATATATATATATATATATATATACACGAGATTACTTTTGCAACAACCTGATTGCAAAATAACGATATTACACGAAAAACCTGATTAAGAGAATCACAGCAAACGCATAGTAACACGGTGGCTACGTATTAAAGAGAAAGTAGTGTAAATAAATACTTGTCAATAGATAGCTTCGTTTGAATATCAATTTATAAACCATTCATATCACATGGAGCATGTAACACAAACGTTACAACATCAATGTTAACAACTTAATACAAAAGAGAATACAAAGAGTCTAGTAGAGCTTTGTGTCATACAGGTTCTTGAGAATATAATTTTTGCAATAATCTATATGATTATAAAACTCAAATGCCCTTGTAATAAGTGTTGTAACCACGCACCCATTTTACGACTTCCGGTTGCGCATGTGTACATAAACTTCAAATACAAAAAAAAAACTTACAAATAAATCAACTTTGACCCGTTGATAACTATAAGAACATTTTACAACGGCGATTTACCTACGTTCTTCCTTTTTTTCTAAATTCATTCTTCATTTTTAATACATCTTTCTTAAAAACATTCATACATTTTCTTCTACACTACCAACATAAGCAGCGTAAACAAATAAACACAAATTGCTACTTTTGCAGAATTTGACCTGCGGACTGAAATATTAGACTTATTATTTAGAAATTATTTTTTACATGGGAAAGGTGGGGATGTTTTAAAGTATCTGTATTACAACTATACTGTCGTAATGTCCTTACAAATAAATCAACTTTGACCCGTTGACAACTATAAGAGCGTTTTACAACGGCGATTTACCTACGTTCTTTCTTTTTTTTTCTAAATTCATTCTTCATTTTTAACACATCTTTCTTAAAAACATTCATACATTGTCTTCTACACTAACAACATAAATAAATTACCCCGAAAATATTGTTTTCTTTACAAATAAATAATAACGTACACAATAAAACGTATTGTTTTACTGTGTACGTTTTCAGCATCCCAATGGTTTTTTTCCGTGTTTACATTATTTAAATAAACAATTGTTAATACTTTCTGCTTCGTTATTTTTATATCGTTCATTTCCAGATTGGCTTAATTACTTTTATTGACATTATTATTAACATAAATTAAGTTCAGTGCACATTTATTATAAGTATTGCAAACCACTTATAATTCAATGGCTGCAAGTTTTTTCTTCCAAAATAAATAATTATAAACCGAACGACTCATAGAAATCTATCTATATTCTTTTTCATTTTAATATACATTCATAGAAATGTTTCTGTTATGTTACAACACCTATTTTCTTTACGTCAGAAGTGTTACGCTGATATATTAATTCCATAGCTAATCTAACATACTGACCCAACGGGTCACGGGTAATCTAGTTTATAGTAAACACTACTTCTGTATTAAATCAATACCAATATTAATTATTATTATCATTACGTTTATTATTATTTACTCACTATGCATAACCACTCAGATTTCTGTTTCAGAACAAGTTGTGATTTACTTAGTAGTCAGAGTGAGATCAAGTTTCCCAATATTTCTAGTAGACTCCACCTGTTTTGATGAGCTTTATATGTGAATTTGCGTTATCGCGTATAACATAACGTTTTTGTTAGCAGTGACCATTGATCTGTTATGGAATTTGGGTGGCCATAAGCCTCTGCAAGGTTCGACTCTTATTTACACTAATCAATAGGGGGCTCGTCAAGTATTTCACACCTCGAACTTTCCATCCTTCCTTACCCTCCTCAGTTATTTGTTGTGATCTCACAGTATAGTGACACACCCAAAAAATCAAGGGGGTTGAAATTCAGGCGCGGACATCAGGGGTGGAAGTGAGGATGTAAAGACAGGAGGCGCAGGAGGGCACCTTAGAAAAATTAATATTATTATTATTATTATTATTATTATTATTATTATTATTATTATTGTTATTATTATTATTATTATTATTATTATTATTATTAAGGCGGGAAATAACAACACTCCAAATGCAAAAGATGCAAGGAAGTTCTGGAGTGAGATTTGGTCTGTCGAAGGGCGATATGATGAGAAGGCTAGCTGGTTGGGAGAGGTCAGCGAAAAGGTATCAGAAATGCAGCAGATGAAGAACGTTGAGAAAACCATCGATGACGTTAAAGCTGGCACACGAAGGATGACAAACTGGAAGGCATCTGGTCCAGATGGAGTGATGGGCTTTTAGTTTAAACAGTTCCCATGCCTTTATCCACCTATAGCTGCTGCTCTGCAAAGCGGTGTAGAGTCGGGAGATGCCCCTGATTGGCTTGTGAAGGGAAGAACAACACTGATTAGGAAAGATCCTGCAAAGGAACAGATGCCAATAATTATAGACCAATTACATGTCTGCCATTGATGTGGAAACTGTTAGCTGGAATATTTGATGAGAAAATTTATGAATATCTAGAGAGTAATGGTGTTTTTCCTGACGAACAAAAGGGGTGCCGGAAAGGTTCGAGAGGTACTGAAGAGCAACTACTAATTGATAAAGCAATAATGCAGGATGCGAAAAAGAAGAGGAATCTGAGCGTAGCATGAATCGATTACAGATAGGCTTATGACATGGTTCCTCATTCATGGATACGTGAAATACTAATGATGATGAAGGTTGCTGAGAATGTGGTGGGGCTTTTGGAGACAAGTATGGCTCAATGGAAAATGGTGCTGACAGCAAACAGAGAGGTGATGTGGCAGATTGACATTAAACCTGGAATATTTCAAGGAGATTCGTTATCGCCACTTCTTTTGATAATGATAACGATGCCACTGAGCATCCTCTTGAAGAGAGAAAAACTGGGATATAACTTTGGATCTAGTGAAAGACGCCTTAACCATCTACTGTTTATGGATGATTTGAACATATTCGGAAGAACTGAAAAGGAAAAGAAGAGACTGGTAGAACTTGTGGGGACATACACAGAAGACATTGCGATGGAGTTTGGGATTAGTAAATGTGCGGTGCTGGTGATGAAAAGAGAAGTAACTGTTCATTTGAATGGAATAGTGCTGTCAAATAGAGAAATCATGAAAGAAAGAGAAGATACACGAAATAAGTATTTGGGAGTGCTGGAGGCTGTAGGCATCATGAACCGAGAAATGAAGGAAAAAGTCAGGAAGGAGTATCTTAGAAGAGTTAAACTAATTGCAAAGTCGAAACTGTATGAAGGAAACCTAATGAAAGCAGTAAATGCATGGGGAGTCAGTGTTTGGAGATACAGTGCGGGATTTTTGGAATGGTCTGACAAGGATGTGCATGCTATCGGTATCAAAACAAGAAAACTTTTAGCAATGTTTGTTATATTTCACATTCGAATTAGCGTAGCAAGGCTATATCAAAAAAGGAAAGATGGTGGGAGAGGACGGAAAAGAGTAAAAGATTGTGTTAGAACTGAGGAGATTCCGTTGAAGGTGAATGTGGTTGGAAGTGAGGAGAAGATGCTTAATGTTGAGGCCAATGAAGTGGAGGCATGGTAGACGAAGATTGATTATGTGAAACGTATTGA
>NC_136499.1:55592081-55629581 GCF_053919585.1 Euprymna scolopes | reverse complement strand
ATATCCTTGAGTGATCTCTTGGCTTGATAAGTGGTGATGCCTATGTAAAAAAAAAATCCTAATTTATAATCAGTTTTCTTTTTCTTTAATTTCTTAATCCATACTGCTAGATTAGTTGATTCTGTTTCTATTTCCATTATAGTAGTTGTAGTTGTCACTATTGTTATGATCCTTTCTACTTTTGTTTTCATTTGTGTCCACGATGTTGTTGTTTTCGTTATTTGTGGTGTTATTTTCTTTCTCAGTTTCATATTAAAGGGTGCTAGGTGATTACGATATCTGTTCTTAAAGCAAGTTCCGGTGCTCCCCAGATATGCTTTAGTTTCATTATTTGTTATAACTTCACATTTGTATACTACGCTTTAAGTTAAACAGGTCCCCCTATTGGACATTCAGTAGGGTCCCGGCAGTTACATTCTGTTACGTTGTTAGATTCATTTTCCGTCCTATCTCTATTTTTCAAAAATTTGTTTTCTTGTTTGTTATTTGAACTGATTAATGTATTTGTGTAGTTTACTGACGTTGAGAAGGATAGCTTAACAGTGTGTTGTTTATTATCTTGCTTAGTTTACTATGTTGCGGGAAATATTTCTCTATAATTTGGTAAAATTCCCTTGGGATGTTATTTTTGATGTGATGGCTGAACGGTGGATTAACGCACGTCTGGCTTTTCCTTCTATTTTTATTTTTAACTTCTCTTTCAGTTTTATTTTGGTCTATCTTTTCATTTTTATTTTTTGTGTTTATTGTATGTTTTACTTTTTCATTAGTTTTTGCTCTATTTTTTTCCTTTTTTATATTTCCTCATCGACATGTTTAAGATATTACACTTGCATTGTTTAGTGTTCTTTCTGTACCTATGTTATTGTTTTTAGTTTCCTTAATAAATTTAATTTGTTCTTATATCCTAATCTAGCTTACGATTGGTTATAATATTCCTTGTTTTTATTGAATAATGCTTAATTTTGTGATATTTTTGATATTCTTTTGGATATGCTTGGTATAAGTGATTTTTTCATACTATTCGGATGGTTGGACTTATAATCTATGTAGAATAGCGTTTGGTTGGGTTTATGGTATGGATCATAAGAGTTTTTGTCTAGATTCAGTGTCATGTCTAAGAAGTGTACACACATATGATTTGGTTCTATAGTTATACCTGGGTTCAGTTTACTGAAGAATTGTTTAGTTTTTTATTTAATAAAATATTTGTTGAGTTCATGTAGAATAATGCACCTCTCCGGTATAGTCCTCCTTTTAGTCCTGAAATCTTTTATATATAGTTCATTAAGTATATAAAGGCGAATTCGGTTGCTTGTGCACTATCCGGGACCCCATTGTGACGTCGAAGTTGAGGTTTCTGTTCTTTGTTATCATATTTAATTAGAGTTCTTCTTGCTAATCTTATAATGTCTAATTCTAATTTTGTTATCTTTGTAAGTTTTCTAGCTAGTTCTAGTGCTTGCTCAAAGAGAATTGGTTAAATAAAGGGGAAATAGGAATCGATATAAAACATAAGGACTTTTCTATTTGTGCCTTGGTGCAGTGTGCCGAACCATTCAATTACCTCTTCCGATGGTAAATTTTGTTTTTCTAATTTAGGTAGGATTTCTTCTAGCATTTCTTTCCTAATATTTCCCAAATCTGAAATACATAGAGATATCAAGCTAATGCTAGCATTATTGTTGCAATCTGGTTTATGATCTTTTAGGCTAAAGCGTGGACACAGTGGTGCATATCCCTCTATCTTATCTTGTATGCTCATTTCTTTCACTTATTTTTAAGGTTTCAGAGTGCATACTATTGAATTATTTATTACTTTCTACTCTATAATTTTTATTGAGTTCCTTCATAATTAGGTTGTTGTAGGTTTCAAAATCCATGCTGTATATATGCATAGTTTTGTCTGTGGAATCATCAAATTCGGATTGTCTTTAATATTTTTAAAGGTATTATGGATTTTTTGTCCATTATTGGGTTCATGTACATGTATTTCTTCTTGATTTTAAGTTTTTACCCATTTTAACATGCCTAATTTGAACGCTTCTAAGGCAGAAATTACTGGTGGGAATTTTCGGGATTTAATTCTATATTTTCTATCATAAAGGATTTCTGTATTTTCCTTTACAGTTTTGGTTGTGTAATTCAGGTTTGTGTGCATCCCTTTTAGTCTTTTTCTTCTGTACTTTTGTGGTGGAAGATCCTTCATCGAATTCTTTTAAGAAAGGAATTCACGACTTTTACCATGTCCATCATGTACGTTTTTTTTTTGTTTTGGTATAGCTCTGTTTTTGGAGCTAAAAGTTATTTCCCTTTTAGTCAACATCATATATATTTATATATATATATATATATATATATATATATATATATATATATATATATATATATATATATATATATACATTAAATATTTAATAAACATTTGAATAATACTGGCGCAATGTTTTTTTTATTTTCAATTGTTGAGGGTTTTTTTATAGTTTCAACCTGTACATTTAAAGAAGTAAAATGTTGATAAAGTGCACTAACTAAAATGCACTTCAATAGTATAGATATTCTCCTTAACTATATTCCAATATTTAGAAAGGAAAAACAAATAAACAGTAAGGATTTAATAAAGAGCAGGGTAAGCAAACGACATTAAAAATCTTTCGATCGACTCTTTTAAAAAGAAATCTCGGCAACGGAGGAAGGCACCATCGCCAAAAAAAAAAACGTGATCAAAAAACAATACATTATTAGCAAGGGCAGACAAAGATAAAAATTATCGGGGGGGGGAAACTAAGCAATCTCAACGAACAGCCATGAGTTACAAATTATGGCTATGTTATTTTTCTGTTTCATATACACGACTGGACAATTAATAGATACCGCTTCGAGGATTTTAATTCGATTTCCGAGCTGGCTCTGTATACGATCGATAAAATTTCATACGTAGAATCTCCAATGCGGATCTGACATAAAAAAATGTTCACCGAAGACCGACTTATTAGCTTGGATCTGCCCAGATGTTGACCATGTGTTTTGCATAACCTTGATAAGTGGTGACTACCATGCAAATAAAACACCGTTCCAACATTAGTTGCCAAATAACAACTCGAAACCGCTATAGAAATTGTGTGCGATAACTTCCGGCTTTTAGCACTAACCCACGGGCGCTTTATATTAATCGGGCGTTTTTCAGGGGCCACACAATTTCCACCCTTAAACGCCAGGAGTTTATGTTTACACATTATAGAATTATGTATACTTTCTTCATAGGATCTCAGTTATACTTTGGAGTTCAGTATATAATTTAATACTAGAGCAAGTCAATTAATCATCATGTACTAAGGTTTAAATCAGATTCATTATTTTGATTTCAGTAGAAAACGAAGCTCGGTTAATGTATTGACCTGTAAATAAAGATTTCCTATATACGGTGGTAAAAAAAAAAAATCTCACACCGGATATTTCGTCGGAAACATCTAAGAACGATAATGAACCATTAACCTTAACCTCTCTAGTAAACGTCAATGCAAATTGAAGTAGATAAATTTCGTAACAACCCTGCACTTCTTTACAGGATTAATATTTGATAAAATGCCATCATAAATGTCGTTTCGGGGACTTATCAAAAACCACTTGTTCGTGAAATCCATCAAAAATTTGGTCAATGTTTGAACCGCATGATATCCTATTGCCAGCCGATGCATGCTCCCGTCAAAACTGAATTCAACTGATTAGTAGCTTAACGCATGAGCTAAAGAAATATGTGTTAATGAAATTAATTATTAGCTAAGAAACTACGGCAGACATTATCAGCACAAATCCCAATAGTTTCATCTGCGGGCACATTGATGAAAAAACTGGATATGGCATAAGAACATAAATGCTCGTAGTCGAGGACCACTTGATATCACAAATAAATTCTACAAAAAAAAACAAAAGTACAGAATGCAAAAAAGAAAAAAAAAACAGAATATATCTCTACAGTAGAAGTGTAAGGATTCCAGTTAACTATTTACCCAGGACGATGTTTGGTGGAACGCAACATAATGTTTCTGATTTGTCTAATAGAATTTTGATTATTTATTTGATTATTTATGTCGAGTTTTTTTGCAACAAGTTCAATAAAAATTAAGTAGAAAACTACTCATTTATAAACTGTATTTTAGTTTCTGTTTGTTATTACAGTTTCTTCTTTAATAGCCTTATGACATGTAATATATTCTGAAACTATAAACATACCTTCACAATAGATAATAACGGCACTGCTCAATTCAAAGTTTTTATAAAAGTATGCCCCCATACAATCGTTTCGTATATATATATATATATATATATATATATATATATATATATATATATATATATATATATATATAGAGAGAGAGAGAGAGAGAGAGAGAGAGAGAGATAGAGAGAGAGAATAAATGGCAATAGTTTATATTCCAAAATTCATGATGTTGACAATCTTATGAGTTTACTTTTTTTAATCAGTTGATTTATACAATTCTATAAACATTACTATTTATACAATTCTATATACATTATTATTTATACATTTGACTTTTGGAATATAAATTTTTGTCATTTATTCTATATATTGCTCTTTTATCTCATTGAGCTTCTTATATAAGGATTGATAAATAATAAGAAAAATATATTTCTACAGAAATATATATGCGCGAGCATGCGCGTGTGTACAGACAGTGTGCTTGTAGAAAACGTAAAACAAATTCGTCTATTCTAATGCAGAGGCGATATAGGAGTTACCTGCTACACCTCCTTTAAAGATTTCAAAACTTTATGGATTATATTTACAACAGTGTCTATGTTCATGGCACTATATTAGTTCAGCTCGGGCATCGCTTCAATCACAATTCCATTTTCCGAGCGCAAGTCGAATTCCGTATATATCTTATGAATTAATATTCAGTAAATGTGTTCTACTGTTAGCAATATCTAATTAATAAGTACATGATATTGATCTTTTAGACTTTTAAACTGAAATATAGATTCAGCATCGATTTAATGATACCATGAGTGTATATTTTTTACTTTGCATTTTCTACATAATTTTAATTCATTTGCTGAATAACCTTCTTGTATCAAAGCTAACTAGTTATTAACTATTTTAATAGCGAGCGCTAGAAGGCCATTATTGTCAAGGTGAAGGTCGATAAAACACATTCTCTGAAGTGACGGTTCATCACTTTTTTTGCATGCTTACAAATAAACGTTTTTAGGTAATTGCTGATTTACATTCTGGCGTATAAATCCAGACTAGCAGAGATTTCACTTCAGGAAACTGTGCATGAAATTGCGTAGATAACATTGTTTCCATCCTAAAACGAACATGTCTAGAACATACTAGAACTGTGTTGCCTCCCAGTTGAATACAACATGTTTGTTTTCAAGTCGAGTGTAAATATATACTCCTTGTGCGGGCCTCTAAAATAAATATATTTCAGTCTAATGACCACCATATAATTATCAACAGCAAATGAGAAAAATCGAAAGTGTCATCTGTTTATATGTTGATCTACATACATGATACTGATCAATGCTAAAACATATAACATTTCATCGGCGTCAATATAGGTTTAATAGTAAGAGGTACATCGAAATCGCTAATAAGCCGTATTTCATTTTGCCTTAACTCTGACATTATTTATATCAGATATTATAAAAAGCATTAGGTTTTATTTCGAATTAATGATCCACTCTTGAGTGTTACTCTCAAGATATTTAGGTCGATATGATCAACGATATTTTCAGGTTAACATTGTCAACTACGAAAAAAAAATAACAGTTTTAAGGTCTATAAAATCTATACTTGCCCTGCCCGTAAGTACACAAAATACTTTGTGAAATTTTATTGTAAGTTGCACTCTTCAGGAAAAAAAACATCAATCTTCAGCGTGGAAGACACTGAATATACTGTTCCCAATTACGTAGGACTTGTATCTAGCTACGGTTGAAGAAACAAATTTAAGTTAATCTAAAGGATTAAATAAAGAGGTTCGATTGTAATCACACGTACATGCTAGAATCATACTGGACAAAATCGAAGTTGGTGATTAAAATTCCCGGGTTCGACAAGATACATTTAAAAAAGGTTGGATGTTTGATCTACCGAACTGTTGTAAAAGCACACTTTCAAATAGATAAGTCGTTCGAAAAAATAGAAAAAATACGAATATTCGAATCGTCAACTAAAAATTGATCAGAAACATAATATTTTAAGTTATGTGCGGTACCATTGTTAAAAGCGAGCATAGCCAATTCAGAAAAAAAAAACATAGTCAAAATCTTTACGAAAAATATGCAGTCGTTATTATCGGATAAGTCAACTTTATAACAGCATCAAACGTATGAAAGTATACATAATATAAAACGCTATCCTAAAACTAATTAAATGAAAGTTTAATGTTATATTATAATATTTTAATAGATTTTATAATTAAATTATTCTTAGAACGTACTAATGTTGAATTTTATCCGTAAAACAAGCAGTTCGAACATAGTTTTTTTTTTACGCAAACGGATACGTTTGCGCGTGTGAATTTTAGCCTGTGAGCAAGCATAAGATATAGCAACAAGAAAAAAAACTACGTGCTAGCCTCAATTCTTCGATTGTCGCTTTTTCACGCATTGGACGTAATCCCTTGTGAACGTTGTTTCTTTTGTTTAGCTTAAGAGAAACCTGCTAATGCATTGAAACGCAATGGAGACCTGCTGGCTTTCAAGGATTTTATTTTGAGAGAGTTCCCTCATGGGACTAATATGCAATTCTAATTACTTTATAAATTGACATTCTAACGCAATCTTAAAATCGCGAGGCAAAAACAGACCTACAAGGAAGCATTCGCTTACATTTCCACATTATCAAGCACGACATGTCCGCCACGCTTCCGTATTGAAAATCTTTTTAAAATTCTCGCAAAGTGACATTGTCACCTGCTACATTTTAGATTGCTTTTATTTATTTTTTTTTATCAGTTTATTTACCCTGGGGATTGGACATCTTACCAAATGCGAAGTAGTCACCCCATGACTCAGATAGTCAAACCGAGAAATGTTATTTAGATTGTGACCGACCATTTAAGGGTGATTCGCGTATGCGTATTCGTGAAAGAGTTAGCAAACAAATAAAAATCCGATGACCCCCATACTGACTTATTTATTTATCAGCTTTGTTTCCGAATGAAAACCGATTAAAATATTTCCACATGAGTGAACATTTGACAGTTGTTTACTTGATAATCATTTGGCACACACAGGTTCCCAATCTGTATCGAAAAGCATTTGAATACCTACAGTTCTTGCCTAATGCATATCGTTTAAACGGAGAGAAAAAATACGTATATTTGACATCGATTATATACCTATATGTATTTTAAATTTGTAATTAGCTTAAACACATTTGAAAACAGATTACTACATTGAACCTGATCGTTTATCGCCATCAATCTTTACTCCTATAAATTTGTGTTTTTTTTTGTGTGTGTGCATTGATAATCGTATTAAAAACCCTTTTTCTATTTAAAAAGAAATTGCAACTTTGTTATATATGAGTCTTTGAATTGCATTCATCTAAAAGAAATCTAGCTAATTTTCATATGTTTTTAAACATTCATTTTTTTTTTATTCCCTATTAGTTTTTTTCGGATTTCTTTTAAAGTGATCATCTTTAGTCAACGATTACGTGTAATTATCTTCAAGCATATATTCTACATGGATTTTTACTTGCGTAATATTTGCGTAAAAATGTTATAGTAAACACACACTAATATATATATATATATATGTATATATATATATATATATATATGTAATATATATATATGTAAACACACACTTATATATATATATGCGTATGTATATTTGTTTTAAAAATGCCTACCAAACTACTCAGCCAGTTTATTTTCTACAGGTATGAACCTAAATTAATTAAACTATTTAAAGTATTACTATATTACATAAAATTGCGAGGATGAAAAGTAATACGCTAAATATTACACAAAGAAAGGTATAAGGACTAGTTGTTAAAAAGTAGATGTTGCTGTAAAAATATGATTAATTTATTATATAAACTACTGCAGCATAAGATTTACAAAAATAATTGAACATTATGTATATTCTTAATGCTGCAATAGTTAAATTAAAAATTTATTATATTTTACTATAATATCTTATCATTTTCTTTTCCAGTTTTAACATCGAGCAATTTCCATTTCTAAGCTTAATCTTAACCATATCACTTTTCATGCTCGCACTTTTTATACAACCCATGATTTTCCAGGCTTTGATTGTCCACTATCCATAAAAAATATTACCGCCTTCTTAAATTGATTAAACAAAAATCAAATAAAAGACATAATTAAGTTTTAACAAAAGAAACCAAAAAGAGAGAAGACACTTAACGGGCGACGTCATAAGCGAAATATTATCAACCCTAGCACAGCCAGGAGCATCATTTCTGTAAACACTCTCCACATAACCCAAATAAGAGATTTTTGCTGTGATTTATGAAGGTTTCGACTTCGAAAAATTAGCTATAGTAACGAACAGCCAATCAGAAGTAATCGTTTCGAAAACGCCAATGTTGAAAAATTTGCTATGGTAACCAACAATCAATCATGAGAAACATTCTCTCACGTACCTGATTTATTCTTAATACTTTTGAACACCTGTAATTTTCTTATAACTATCGTTTTAATGAACGAAAATTGAAATGTATTTTTTTTCAAAATATAGCTGAGATGGTGACCTATGAACTGTAAAAATCGTTTGAAATTTAATCGCAAAATGGATGAACGGTGAAGCTTCAAAACAGTTCTAAATGAGTAAAACTAACACTTAACCAGATATTCAAACACCGTAATGTTTGCATGATATTGTCCCAGTATAATATAATAATCAATACGAAATCTGCTTGGATCAAAATATCATATTTAAGCGTGTTTTACGACACGGCAAATTCCGAGCGGCCAACTAGTACTGTTATAGATGTACGCTAAATAGACTAAATGTATTACCTTTAAAAAATCACGTATCACAATATATCGAAATGACTATAATAAAAAAGCATCATAGACTAATCCATAAATATAACTTCTTTTATCAATATATGCATTCCAAACAAACTCGAACACATAGTTACTTTTATTTTGTAGACCACCATTGGTACCCGGAAAACGAGACGTATAAAAATACATTCTGCAAAGTTAGTGGTGTAATTCTTTTATAAAATGCATAGCTTCTTGCATTATTTAATTTACCCGATTATCAAGTCCAGTTTTAATCTATATATTTAACGAGCGCCATTTAAGTTTAATGTATCTGCCATCCATACACACTAAGCTTGTTGGCATCACTGTAATTACATTTTCTATACTGCTATTGCATGTTAGATTTCAACACACCCCAATTAAATTATACCATGAGCTGCCCTTATAACAACTCTCTCTGGCATATCAAAGAAAATGTTTTTATAACGTCGTATACGTGGCAACACTATATGTGTGGCATTTGTTCAACGTCGTGCATAACATCTTCCACTAAAAGTATAAGTTTTTAAGAATTACAAGTTAGGTCACCATTCCGCAGGTATTTTTCGGTAATGTTAATTAGCACACGGAATATTATAAATAGATGCCCATTTCGTTGTGGTCACACTACACATCATTAACTTCGGGGATCTAACGCGGAATGGGTATCTCATTTGTTTATGCTGTATTAACGTTGCAACCATTATCTTCTTCTTTTACGATACCGAATAAACCTTTTGACATGCCCCCGTATTAATATTTCGAACAAAAATGTGGATATCATCGTTGATTAAAACTGCTAACTTTGTTATTTCAATTTTTTAATATCTATATATTGCATAAAAGCCATAAGTTACATGTATTGTACAAAATGTATACTTGCAAATAAAATATTTACCGTTTAATGGTTCCGTTTATTAATCACGTAAAATGTTCTTAGTACAACAATAGGAACATTATTTGAGTTTCCTGTAAGATAAAGATCGCATATGGAATATGTATAATGAACAATAGAAATGCTTCTAACTCTGGCAACTGATGAAACTTTATCTATGAATGAGTGGCGTAAATAGCTGGAGACAAGAGAACTAACATAAACATATGAAAAGAGAAGAGCTGTACGAAATTAAATGAAGTACAAGTTTGACGAAACGTTTTTGCGTTTTTTTAACTTTTAAATTTAGATAGATATATATTGCATTCCACCTTCTGATAAAAAAAGACGAAACTGTTTTAAAACGATTGTAATTTATAGGATTGGATAGAACCTAAAACGCGCTTAAAATGATGTATAAAGTAAAGGTAATATTATGAAAACTTATTTTAAAATACATCATTTTAAATCAAAATAAAAAAAATATCCGCAAAATCTTTCTTCTCAACCTGATAAATAAATATAAGAAAAACGTAAAGAAGAAAGACATTGTCACAGGAAATAAGATGACGTCGGGGAAAAATGCAAAAAAAAAGAGTCGAAAATAGGCATATTGTTTGTTCTGAATAATCGTTTTAATAATCTAACTAAAGAAATATTTTGTATCATTTAGTAGATAGAAAAAATACCGACACATGGTTTTTCTACTAGATATATAAGACTGCACTAAATATTGTGATTAAAATAAAACTTTGTAAAACACGCAGGTTATTTATATACATCTGCATTAGGATACGTGAATGCATTCGTATAAGATTTTAATAATATGTAAACGATTTAAATAAGGTAGCTAGGGCAATCCACTTTACATCGAAGCCATAACTCTGCTGAGAAACGGGTCATTCTTGATGCGTAAAAGAATAGAAATAACATTCCTAAGGACGTTATTGCTTACCTGAAAAAATAGTATAATTTACCACTATATAAATACAGACAGTAATATATACATATATATACCTCACATATGCTTTCGCAAATAAATGGAGATTTACTAAATAAAAGTAACGGTAAATTTAACCTTAAGAAAACATAGTGATTTATAAAAAAATGGAGCTGAATTTTTCCTTTCCTGAGAACGAAATCGATTTTAAATAAGCAGCCTTTATGACACTTAATGTATTCATAAGTGTGGAAGTGTCTTACCATAGCTAGTCAAAACTGCGTTGCAGGTAGAAATATTATTCTATTACATCACGTTCTGTGATTTTAGCAGTTTGTTACAAATTTCTTATATTTTCTCCGATGTCTTTGAAGAGACTCAAAGAGAAATTCTCGTGTGTTACTAACGGGCTAACTTTATTTTAACATAAACCAATTACAAACTTTATCGTTTATGCATTTTTAAAGAGTTGACATTATCATATTATGCAGCTTATCGGCATATGAGTTGCTTTATTCAAATCCTATTTACAATGCATTTCATAAGTTCCCATTATACCGTTTAAAAACACACACATACATATGAGGTGGATGGGGTTAATTGTTTTTGCATCTAAGGGAAATAAATCCACAGTCTCTATCAGATGATAGACGTCATAACCTGGCTATAGCTAACGGGTAGATAAAGCTTGTCGAATGTGTGGATGAAACCTAGGTAAAAGAAGTTAGTTTTTCGAAAGACCTGAGAGTCTATTGAGGAATATCATCTTATTAAATATGTCTTTAAACCCCTAATACGCCGTACAGATCACGGATTGTTTGCGACGCAAGGTCTATTTCACAGATTATCTGTATATATATATATCATCTTCCAAATTTAAATTAGCTTTATTTTCTAGCAATAACATCGATTTACCAAAAACACTAGAAAACAAAAACATGACATCTGAAAATACTGCTTGTTACGGACTCCCAGTATCTATTAGTAACGGTTACATTTCTGATCGTTGGTATATCTCTGAAACAGTCGATAAATAAATGAGTAGAAAATTAAAATAAAGTCCTTGAGTTAATCAATAAACGAAATATGAAGACGTTTTGTTGTTTTTGTAACGAGAATTGTCTTCTTACCAAAGTCTATTCCAAGTAACATAGTGTTCGAAGCCAAGATAACAGCTCATGCTCTGATTAACCCACACTAGCTTGCTTACAACATGATTATACCGTTTCCAAGTTTGATGTATCCGCGTTGAACGCCGTAGACAGACAGATGGAAATAGGAGGGAGCGGATTCAACAGCGAGCTCGGCCTATATCGCCGTGTTACTGCTTATTGACTGTGAGATTATGCTTCTTTTCTTGAGTATATATGACCCGTTTCCTAGCAGATGCTTCGACATAGTAGCTGTGGCGAGTCAATTACCTAAGTTATTCACCTCCGGCGACATCAGTTTTGGCAGCTTCCCACCATCGCTCTGGCTACCGACATCCGTGTGTGTGTGTGTGTTTCTCAACATGCGATGCAAGTAATATTACGTAATAGAACATGGTTGGATACTCAACTAGACCAGATAAATTATTTTCATGTAATTCGCTAAAATTAGGAGATCTAAAATAAATATGTAGAGTTATATAATTTACTGTGACTAAACTTAACGTTCTAAAATTCTTTATAAAACACAACGTTTAAAAATAAAAGAACTTTAATCGAATATTAAAATACCTATAACGCAATGAATCAACGATAACCCATGTCTATAAGATTCGACTTAAATAAGTTTAAACACATATATCATTTGATTAACACCCCTGCTTTAATTTTTGTTACCATAATTGGTGCTTTACCGTCACATTATCCTTTCAGGAATTTGAATCTCTACTAAACGTTGTTCAGACGTCATATTGAAGAAAAATTCTTTAAATATTTTCCGACTAGCGTTTTTATTTCTTGGCGTTAAGGTTATACTCTCTACGTAGATTTTGGGCACAGTAGTTCCTACGAACTGCTTATTTTACATTGAAATGTATTGCATGTTACTACATATTAGTTTGGACACATGTAGTATTTAATGGAGGATATATTACTTACATTATATGCATGTGAAACTTAAAGTTTTTATTTAGTTACACTACGCTTCAAATACAATCAACAACGTCATTATATAAATGATATTGTTTTTTAGTATGAATTATTTTTCATACGTCAGTTTTATTATTATGCACTGACAGCTACCTTGCCGGGAATTCAATTAATCTCTTTAGAAAACATAATATGTAAATCAGCGAACCGATATATGTAATCGATTCGTTGGTGGCTTTACTTTATATAAATATAAGAAACTACTAAACCTTGATATCTATTAATAGATTCAGTCATAAATAATTAACTGTTTTTCTCGTGGCCTTAACAGTTAATCAGTAAAGGCAGATCGATACCGTTGCAAATCAGCTGATCAGAGAACGTGTAGTCGAGTGGGTACGTATCGATATGTAAAACTATAAATTGAACGGCATATGGTAGAGGCGTAGAAATGGTAAAAATCGTTTCGCTTCTGATCGATATTCATGAAATCGACTTTTAAAAACGACCCAATATATGTAGGATTGTTCGTTTTAGTTCTGTTTTGGAAGAGACTCAAAAGAAAAATGTCAGGACGGCTTAGCGTCTTGAAAAGTTACAAAAATTAATCATTTTTACAGTAACAATTGTGATGATAAAAGCAAACCGCAATATACACTGATTAAAAAAAATAACTTACGTAATGCATGCATACACACACACCCACACACACACCCACATCCACATATATATAACTACTAGTATAATTATATATATATATATATATATATATATATATATATATATATATATATATATATATATATATTGTTAAGATGGATCAAATTTCAGGATATGAAAAATAGATTGGCGGTTGAAGGACCGGAACCTTGAACGTTTCGCCATATTTATGACCACCCTCCTGAAAAAGCCCGCATAAATCGGACGAAACGCTGAGCGTTCAGGTCCTTCCACCTGCAATCTATATGTATACTAGCCAAAGTGGCCGTCGTTGTCCAGATTTAAAAGGAGGCGCTAGAAATTGGTTCTAGTTTCTGATAGTATGAAAGGTTATGAAAAAATGATGTGCGTATAAAAAGCTAGTTCAAATTTTAGAGTATCGAAAGGAAAGCAAAATATGATGTAAATTACTATTTTTGCATATATATATATATATATATATATATATATATATATATATATAGTGTTTTCTTTAATAGCTAAGGCATGTTTCAGGAATAACATCTTTCATAAATGCAGAAACGTCGAAAATTCTATTATCCGCACCCATTTACCTATTTCATATTTTCAATTGGAAAGAGACTGTAAAACCATATAAGACAATATTAAACTTGCCAGAAGGAACTTGAACAACTGAACTTATCTGAAACGCGAAATCCTTTCATTCAGATGAATTTTCTGTACTTGTGGAAAATTCGGAGCGCAATCCCAGTTTTGTCGACACGTTTCAATAACCATAAAATCAGAGTTCAAAGTAAATCTTTTAACTGTTTTAAATTTGAAATTATCAAGCTGTAAACCATATAGCTATAGAATGGCATTAATGGTTGCCACAAAATCACCAGAACAAAAAAGGATGTATAAACCCCCCTCCAAAATAAACAATAACTCACATTTCTAGGACTCACATATATAATTATAAAGTTTAAGATAAGTCATAGAGAAAATATATCCAAAAACATATGAGCCTAATATTGACTAAAGAAAAACTTTTACATCTGTTCAGTAAAGCAATTTGGGAAGTTTTCTGCTAAGATACAGTCGAAAGTCTCGAAAGTCCATTACAATTCTCATAATCTTATTTGAAAAAAACTGTCTTCTCTTAAATCAAGGGGTGGGTCATAAACGACTTGAGAACAGTGTGCAGTTATTCCTTTATTAATCAGTCAGAAAAAAAACTTCCTTACAGACAATATTTTTACTTTCAGCATTATTATTAAATATGAGAAGGTTGTTCTTACTCTCTATTCTCAAAGCACCGACATACTCCTGTCCACGTAAAAAAACAACCTTCTTGTAAATGCAAACCATCAACTTGTAGTATGTAATATTGTGTTTTATTGATAAACATTGCAGAAAACAAACGTATGAGAAACGTATGAGAAATATTTGAATACGAAAGGCATGTTAGAAAATATTAAGACATTTCTAGGGATAAAAGCGTTTATGCCTTTCCACAGCTCGAAATTATTATGGCTCTAAAACATTTGCCACAAATTTCTTAATATCGAGTCTTGCGCAATTGCATAAGTCTAGCGCTGAGAGATTGCGCACATGACCGGAGCACGTATTTCGTTCTAAGATTAAAGGGAAAAGCACTTGTTGTTTTAAGGAATTCGTACATTAGACTTGATAAATAACTATTTCAGAATTTTCATGGAGAGAGTCTCTGGATTAATAATCATGATCAGTTCCTGGCAACATGTTCGCAAGCCTATCATTTAAAGTATTCATTACAATAATGTTGGCGCCATAATTGCGCTTTAACCCAACCAATCTAATGTAAAAGCCTTTTCTATCATTAATTTCTAATTTTACAATGATTTCTAAAATTCTAAATTAATGATACAAATATATGTTCCATTAGTTTTTAAACTGAGTAAAACTAGGAGGATATTTTTGATAAGTTTATTTCACCTTTCCCATTTATAATAATTCTTCTTTCGCAAAGTTTAAAAAGGAAGACCAGGAAATTGTCAAGACAGAAAATTCCGACGTGCATGTATCCTCATATTTCTAAAGAAAAAAGTTTTAAACGTTTGGCAGGTTTTCACATTACAGGGATTTCAACATTCTTTCAATTCCTCCACTTTAGTTTTCCTGTGAATAACTGGCAAAGTTTGATTAAAATCTTAAAACATCTGTAACATATTCACTTCACTTTGATGAGTTTCAGGTAAGCCATATTTGTAGAGAACTCTCCCCTCCTTTTTTGATCACGTGGTATTCATTAAAAATCAACATAGATTAATATATTTTTGCACTAAATCCTATTTCTCTTACAGGGACTCTTTGTGTGTGCTGATATTTCCAGCCCTCAAAGGAAGCATCATTAATATTTCTTTCAAAGAGTTAATGGGTAACTTTCATTACAACTTTAAAGAATTATTGCTAAACCAACTCTTAAAAATACAACTGTTTGATGCACTGGAGATTTATCCATAGTTTTCTGTGACTGGTTGTCTTTTTCTTACAAATATCGAATCAGACACGCTTTCCTGTATGTGTAAACAGTTAAGCCATCAATAGTTCTCCGAACGAAAAATAAAGTCGGTCCTCTTATTTCAATAAGAATGAGTCTGAAAACAGAAATTCATGGGGATAGTGTGTGCAGAGTAAACTCTTCCAATTGTAGTGTGGCATTTTATATTTCGATGACCCCCGAAATCAGCACTTCCTTTTCTCCTGTACAGTGTGTTGTTACTTTATGTGTAATAAGATGGGACCTAGTCATAAAGGTTTTAGCAAAATTATCCCGTTTACAATTTCAAAAAAAAAGTAAGGGTCGGCCCTCTTGAATGTAGGACGACGCGGGCAGCATTTTCGCGTGTGGAATTAACCTTCTGACTATTTTCAATATAAATTGCACGACGTTCTGTAAGGGAGACATTTTTGAATGGAAACCCCAACAAAATACGCCAAACTGCTTCATTAGTACGGGTATATCTACCAGGCACATATTAATTACAAACATTTTTGTAAGGAAAGCATTGCTGAATCTGATCCCTTATTTATGCATTTGCAAATATATATTATAGATTTCACAAAATTGAAAAAGTTGATCCATATGTAAACATCTGTATTTTTAAATTAAAGGACAGTAAGGTATAATCCACCTCTTGTCAATCTCATGCCATAGTTTCGTGTAACTATTTTCAGGAATTCTTATCCTATAAGAGAGATAAGCATCCCTTCTTAACTGAGTTTTAAGTAGAAAAGATTTAGTGTATCTTTTTGTACATTTCCATCAACCAAGCAAAGTTAATTTCTATCGACATGATCACATGACCCATGAACCATGCGTCTCTTTACTATTTTAAATAAGGTGGGATAAGTGTGCAAATCAAGTAACTCGGCTACTGAAATTGAATCAAATTTATTGGAGTTGATTTTTCTGGAAAGACTCGAATATATAATAGCACGAGGACAACGTTTCTTTTCCCATTCATTTATGTACATGAAACATGTAAGTGGGTCAGACATTTCTGATTTGTTTATCAGATTTATCACTTTGCTTATCTTCAAGCAACACACCACATATTTCTTCTAGATTAATGAATGTTTACACAGTGATGACTCTATCTTGAATTTCAGTTCACTGAAAAGTGAATGTGATAAACATGTATGGATTTATAATCCCGACATAAGTCATTGCAGATTTGGTCCTTTCATGCATATATTGTAGACAACCTATAAAGCTACAAGGTAACATCCATATATGACTTATATATATTTTTTCTTTACCCATCGCTATTTATACGATCTTTTAAATGTGTAGGAATATACACTTAGTGTGTTTTCACGAGTTTCTATATACACAATTCTTTCTGTTTTAACTGATACAAAAATGTCAACTGAAAACTGATGGAAGCTATTTTGACATCTCATCTGTGAAGGTGATTGAACTAATTGCCTCTGATCAAAAGATGCCACACCTAAAAACTCATGCATAAAACATGTTTTGTAATATTTTTAAACAGTGGAACCACATTATGGTATCGATTATCTCTGTATACAAATAGTAGAGGATACTTAATACTGCCATAATACTTCTGAATCTTACATACCCGTTTCAGTAATTCAGCTCTTGAATGAAAGACTATGTCTTTAGTAAAAAAAACGTTAATCAGCCATAATAAGTTCCACTATATTGCATGTTAGTATCTTGATTCGCTTTACATGCTCATTAGAATTTATCTACATCAATAGTCTGTGGATAAACTATTATCAAGATGAGAACAGTAGTCCGATGAATAATAATACAAATAACGAATCCTCATCTAAAAAATTCAAAAACGTTATATGTTTCTTCTTATCCCTTAGTTTAAGTTGAACATGGTCTTCTTGATCTCTAATGAGATATATTTATACGTATTAAAAATCCCCATCTGGTAATGGTAATTAACTTATACTTTAATAATAATAATAATAATAATAATAATAATAATAATAATAATAATAATAATAATAATAATAATACTAATAATAATAATAATAATGATAACAATGATAATGATAATGGCAATAATACTACTACTACTAATAATGATAATGATAATGATAATAATGACAATGATAATAATAATGATAATGATAATAATGATCATAATAATAATGACGATGATAATAATAATAATAATAATAATAATGATAATGATAATGATGATGATAATAATGATAATGATAATAATGATAATAATAATAATAATAATAATAATAATAATAATAATAATAATAATAATAATAATAAATATGGATTTTAAATGTAATTATAAATCCACCTTTCCTTATTAAAATTGCGCCAAAATATGTCATCATGAATGCATTTTCTAAGGTTGTATGTTTTATAAAAATATGTTTATATTCTAAATTTAAGCCTAAAAAGTATTATTTGCATTGTTGTACCATAAAGAAGTGTTAATCGGAGTTTTCAATTACTTTAACTCATTACTAGCGGTTCATGCATAAATTTCCTGGCATCGCAGTTACGACATAGTAATAAAATTGACATTGTATTAACTATATTTTGCGAACTATATGCATGATCAGAGTCTAATTAAATGCAGCTTCTTTTAAAACTACGGTAGTAAAAAGACGTAGTTTAAATTGTTGATGCCTTAATCTGTCTGATCTCCTCCTAGTATTAACCTAGTCCTTAATAACATTCCTTAGAGCATTTAATGTTTCAGCTTTGTCTTGTTGAACATCTTATTTCCGTCTTCTGCATGTGTTTGAGTTCGTGTTGCTCGTAAATCTATATCTTGTTCAGCATCTTCTCTCATTCTCTTGGTACGCGAATGGTAAGCATATTCAGCTATTTTTTTTTTCTTACGCCGAGATTGCTTAGGACACCAAACATAATTTTGGGGGTGATATTGTAGGTTAATTGACTTAAAATTTTCTACATCCAGCAGACAAACAGGTATCTGAAATATATAAAGCACATGCTATATAATTACAAAATAGTTTTATGATCTAATGTGTTTTCAATAACTGAGCTATTGGAATCTTTTTTATAGTTTCTGGTTATAGCCTGCGTTATAAAGATATTATTCTGTGTTATAGCCTGCGTTATAAAGCCATATAGAAAGTGTAAGTCTCTATTTTGTTCAGTTATTCTAGATTTCTTTAAAGAAAATTAAAATACATTTAATTTTCAAGTAAGTCTTTAATAATATTTACTTTTGCGAAACAGAACAAATTGTACAGGGAAGAATAAAACAACATCACTACAACGGCATATAACACTGTAAATTACTGTAACATTCTTTTTAAACTGTATGTATTTCGATGTACTTTTTCCAAAAAGGAAAAGATTTAAAGGAAAGATTAAGCAGCATTCGTACAACGTCACATAACGATGTAAATAATTTGAAATTCTTTTCAAATTATATTTAATTTCTATTATACTTTTTGTGTCTTCTAATTTCTTTTCGTCCTATGAATGTACAGACAGACAGATACACATGCATTGAGCTTGATTGCAATCTTCATATAGATGTACAAATCTACTGACAAATAGAAGGGCCCTGATCGGATCATCTTTCTTGGATCTGGTAGAGGGGGCCAAATGATCAATAGGCACCCCGCTTAAACCAACAGCAAGGGACAGTAAAGAGAATCGTTATTGACACAAACGTATGAACACTAATTAGGATTCCCCATTTCAAGTGACAGCCCAAAAGGCTCCACCTTGCTAATTGGGTTAAAAGGTATAACCTGTCGGAGAATTTCCCGAACCCATGGGGGTTATCATGACACATTAAAGGCATACGCTGTTACAGTACAAAATGTGTCCAATAATATGTGACACTTCCTGTGGCAAAACCTCTGTTAGTGGAGGTGAACGGTGTAACCCATCTAGAACGACCATTTAATATCAGTTTCGAGTTTAGTCACAATTAAAGGTGTTTCTTTTTATTATATGGTTAGATGAAATTGCAAAATAGTTAAAACATACCCCGCAATCTCAATGTTAAGTATGGGTTTTGCAACTATAGCGCTATTATTTCAGCAAATGTAGAAGTGCTGGAATAAAATCATATAAGAATTTAGGCACAAAAAAACTCAACGTATATGAATTAAAGTTTTTAAATTATTGGCTGAACGTTAATTTGGTAATAGTGCATTTCAGGTGAGTAAGGTATTTACCTAAAAAAAACAAAACAAAAAATATACAAACAAACAAAAAGAGCAAAGAAACACATCTATACAAAATGAATGTTTAACTTTTACTTAAATAAACTAATAAAGGCCTCATTGATTTTATTAGATGTTATCATTTTTATTAGACTCAAGATACAACGGTAACACGTTTGTGTGCGTTGGTGGCCATTTTTATGAGATTAAAATAAAACCATACAATTATTTTAGAGGGAGGTTCAGAACACGTTATTAGACCTCAAACATTAAATAAAACCATGAAACGTTCCTTTATAATTATTTATCAATTTTCAACACTCAATATTAATAGTTATCATCTTTAGCTATTTTAAAAAAAATAATTTATGCATAGTTACTTTGTTTTGTAATTAGCGAATATGGTTTTTCAGGACGTTTACTCGGAACGTTAAACGGGAGTGTCATCATTAAAATAAAACTAAATTCTAATTGTAGTGGTCTATGAAAAAAAATTATTAAAAAAAAAACGCACATCCAAATAATTTTCATTTAAGCGATATGTGATCAATAAACTATAACCATTTTTGTTCTAAATAAAATTATTTTCACTTAACAATAATTATAATTCGATCACCCAACCTATAAAAATATCTGCAAAAGTAAATGGATCCCATTTCCTTGCATAAAAAATGTTCAAAAAATCATTAAACATATTATTAAACTAACAGGGAGACCCGACGTTGCACGGGTTTTAATGATGATCAACGAATGTGTAACACTCCTATATTGTTATCGTCATCAAAATCGGTGAAATCGCGCGGGAGGGAGCGTCACATGCCTCTATGCAGTAACTTAGTCCAAAATGTACGTTATTTGTCATAGAACTCCAGAGGACATACTGATTCTTTTATAAAATTATTTTATATACATATTTTTACGGTTAACGAAAAAAAAGCATAAATAAATTTATGTGCAGCTTTGAACATACAGACCACGTCATGAAAAAATAAATTTAAAAAAATAAACTCGTAAATTTACAAGTCTTATAAAATTCTTGGCTTCCGAACGTATGATATGATTTGATACTCTTCTCCCACTGCCACCTCGTCCTCAGATCTTACCCCGCTGGACACTTCGTTTGGCATTATGTCGAGAACTTCACCACCATGATATTCCACAATATGCAATTTAGCCTCATCGCCGTTATCTGCCGTGTATTCGCTGAGATCCCGCTGGCACTTGTGGAAAAGGAAGACTCCCAGTTCCGGACCTGTATTGAGACAGTGATTGAAGCGGAAGGTTGCTACATTAAATAAATGTCAGTTTTACTGTATAGTCAAGTTATTTGAACTGATTTTATCAATAAAAGATTAAAGATAAATTTGTAGTGTTGTTTTCTGTAGAGCGACATTTTATCGTTCCACCGTGTATAAACGCATATATAGTTTTACAGATGTGAGTGAGTGTGTGTGTATCTGTAACGTGACTGTACTTGATCTTTGGTCAAATAATAAGTAGATGAAACAACAGGAGAAAAACTTCTGTTGAAAGGAATATAATTATAAAATATAGCTGTAAATTTGTGCATGTATACTAATTTGGAAGCCAAGAGAACGTTAGGAAACACGTTAACAATTTTAAGCCTGCTGTGTCTGTATGAGCGTACCAATATCAAGTTGTATTGTATTACGTATTTTAAAATGTTATTGCTGAGTTTATAGGCACTATTCTTGATTTTGAGCTGTTTATTTTTGAATGTATATAATTTGCAGTAATTTTAATTATTTTACGTAAGTTTCACATTTAATTATTTTACTGTTATTAAGTAGATGTTGTCTCATATTGGATAAGGACATTTTGTTCATTTGCTCTTTCGTTTTATGATTATTCAAGA
The DNA here is from genome assembly GCF_053919585.1 of Euprymna scolopes. Taxonomy (NCBI): domain Eukaryota; kingdom Metazoa; phylum Mollusca; class Cephalopoda; order Sepiida; family Sepiolidae; genus Euprymna; species Euprymna scolopes. The sequence goes on along the minus strand of NC_136499.1, from coordinate 55,607,413 downwards.
AAAAATCGAAAATGACCCTGATGCCTATGAAACATGGATTATTTTATATTTGATTTTTATACAAATAAGATTGTTAAAAAGAAATGTATGTGATTAACGTTTGCCTATGTGTGTGAGTTTGCGTGTATGTTTATGTATATGTATATATATGTATATATATGTGTGTGTATGTGTGTATATATAGGGTGTGCTGAATTGATCAAATACAAGATAGAACAATAGAAGCATCAAACTACTGAAAAAAGGTGCCAGAGTATCTATATCAACTCTACTAAAGTCATCATGAGTCGTTACACCATGAAGGAGTTGATATTTACTATAGAGTGGTACTTTCACTTGAGTTTCAATTTCAAATCCGTCAGCTTATTTGGAGCACGCTGTATGTATGCATATTCAGCACTTTTTGTGAAGAGAAGGATCAAACACGATTAAATAATACGTCAAATAACTCGCGAAGCGGAAAAGGGAAGGAACAATTTTCGGAAACTGTCGGAAGATGTTTGCATTTTAGACAGGAAAACAACTAAAATTTCAAACATTCGCATATAAATCACTACAATTCTGTCAATAGAGATTCATAGAGATGGAGATAACATCTGCTCAGTTTCCTCACTCATTTCTTATTACGTTCCGAGTAATATGGGTGAACCTAGGTTGTAGGCCCCTTTATTTGTGAGAACTTCAACTGAAGTAAAATAAAATAAAAAAGTATTCGAATTCTGATACGTCAAGAACTCTCCCCTTCTATTCACATCAAATATCAAAGAGGGCACATAAGAACAACCTTTATTCATTCAAGAATCTGACATGTAGTCAAACATAATTTTAAATACATTGTATTTATAATTGACGTAGTTTATAATATTATTAGCATTCTCAATATTGTTTATCAAATTTCGTTAATTCAATGCGTATGTCAGTTTTTATATTCAGCAATCTTGGCGTGCCACCTTCCTGCATCACATTTTATTTTGAAAGCGGTGTTTTCAGACATAATCTCCATACGCGGGAATATCTAGGGGTCTACTTGTTGCTATTTTGCAGTTGCCCACTTTTCAAGGCTACACACTGTTTGCGGGAGCTGTTTTGTATTGGCCTTTTGTCTAACTTTGCCGAAACGAAGCCATCATACAAACCGATATATACACATATGTAATACGAGCGAAAATTAACTGCGTTGTGAAATAACATTAAGACGCAATTCATATCATCTAGTGTATAATATATTTCACTCCGAAGGACAGCAAAATGCAGACTTCCTAGTTGCGTAGTTAACTTAATCATATAAAAGTTAAAAAAAACAAACTATTTGATTCTGTTTTATGGTATTTTTCGTCAGGGATAAATTTTTCAAACTAGATACTCACATAAGATATCGTGTAAAATATCCAAGATGCCAAATTGACCTTTTATTCAACGGACATCGAGTTTTCAACTGCGCAGTAAATTATTCGAGAATATGGACTTCACTAAAAAATAAACTCGTTTGGAACATAGACATTATACGGCTATAGCAAGATATTACAGCGTTTTTTTTTTTTTGTTTTTTTTTGGTGGGGAGGGTTGCTAAAATTCCAAAGATAAACGCGGTAGAACTTTGCGATTAAGAGGTAACAGAGAAAACGATCTTGAACACATATACTCCTTAATTTGTTTTACGCAAGTAGTTCACAACCTGCTCATTAACAAAATACGTATACACCAGATCAACAGAACATGGGCGTACTTTTGTATTCAATTCTGTAGTGAAATTGCCCCGAGATTGCTTGTTTTCAGTCATTCTAAACAAATCTTTAACAGAACTGGCAGTACAGAATTGGCAGTGCAGAAGCTTTGCAGACACATGTCTACTGAAAATTAATTCTTAAAACAATGTCATCACAAACCTGACAAACGGCCAACTTCAGAAGACAATGTGTCAACTAGGGACACACATTTTCTCATAGAGATAAGTCTATTTTAACTTTAAATATCGACGTTATGTAGGTAGAAAGAGACCCACTTTCCACATTTTCAATGAACCTATTTTTCACTCTCATCTATCATGTATTATTTATTTTCACTGCTTTTCTAGATTTATGCTCGTTCCACTTCAAACAACTTTAGTGAAAGCACTCAGGTATCCCTACTGGTAACGCTCGAGTGCCAATATCCTTACATTTTGAAATTGACTTTCCTCCTTTTTCCTTAGGCGATCTCGATATTTATTCAGAGATTTGCGTGACAAACGATTACCACGAAGTAGAAAACTATACAAAGGCTTTTTCGAGAGTAAGGTATCTTCAAGGCGCACAAGTCACGAGAAAATATGCATATGCCCTCTGATATTTATCAGTGTCATACAGTTGTCTTGTTTTTGTTTGAAATTTGTTGTATAAGCAATGTACATAATTGGCATCGGTTACTTTAATTTCGGTCTGCGAATATATAAATAAAAGTGATATTCACGTAATGATGGTTTTCTAAGCACTTCTTTCTTACGCAATACCCACTACACACACACACACACACACACACACACACATATATATATATATATATATATATATATATATATATGTAGATATGTATGTACTGTACAATCACGTTGACACACCGGTTCCCGCTGGATCACCGAAAGTAAGCAACGTTGAACCTGCTCAGAACTAAATTGGTGACTATTTAGGATTTCCAGGTGCTTTATGAGCTCTCTGCTTATCTCGGCCTTGTTTCCAGTCATCCTGGATTTTTCCTTACAACTGGACACAAACAGTGCCGATTCAGGATAGGTGTGCGCAATCCTGGTCTCATAATGACACGAACATCTGCCCCTACAGGGGATATTCTTTGTTATTCGACACTGAACGGAGGCTTCGCGATATATATATATATATATATATATATATATATATATATATATGTGTGTGTGTGTGCGTGTGTGTGTGGTAGCGTGTGTGCGTGTATATATGTGTGTATATATATATGTGTATATATATATATGTGTATATATATGAATATATATATATATATATATGTGTGTGTGTATATATATATGCTGTGATTGGTTTACTGCGTTGCAATAAATTAATAACAGAAACGATCATTGAATCACCATCTTAACTATTTTTCACATATTTGCATAATGGTATTAGATAATCATCAATAACAATAATATACATTGAATAAAACCTAATATATAAACACTAAAATAAATCACGGAATTTTGCCGCTTAATTACTATATTATATTTAGAGTTTGTTTATTTTTTTAACACATAAAATAATTCTTTTGAAATAATTTTCTATAACATGTAACCTCATGTAGAAAGGGGTATAGCTAGAGGAAATTTGTGTTGTATTATGTTCCTTAAAAGACTATAATAAGGGTGTCTTAAGTACTAGTAAATTCACTAAATTATTAATTTCTAACGGGTAGGACTCGTATATAGACGTTGGCCAGTGCAAAGATCGGACAAAACCAGAAGCGAGTGCATTGAATGAAAGCCACTCCGAAAGTAAACTGTGATGCATTAAAGCATTATTTTAAACTGGATTGATTTTATTTAGTTTAGTTTTATTAACTCGTGTGTAGGTAAATAAATGTGGTCACAGACGACGAAATGATAATGTAAGAAAACACGCGAAAACACGTAAAATAATGCGTGTCCACATCCTAATGATATAAATAAGGAATGGAAATTTGTTTCTAAGATATATTTTCAGCAATTGTTAAGCAATAGAGTTGTTAAAAAGTACGTTAGTAAACGCTGTAAAAAAATAGCGCATGCGCATAACCTTCAACAATGGTGTAAAATAATGAACGTTTGCTAAAAAACATATTTAAAACCATGCTGAAAGCATTAGATCTGATGTATTTTCAATGAAAACGAAATCCTTATTGACTAATTATTATATAGTTTTGTTTTCCTGAAGCGATTCGTGAAAACCTAGGACAGCACCTTCCACAGTTGGTTTGCTAGTTATTACCATAGAAGAAAAATCTAAAAAAATAAAAGGAAGTTCAGGTAGAGTTTTGCGAATAACTCTGCATAATGATTGGTTCTGACGGTTTTTTTTTAAAACTGAGAGGGTTTGTGCCTTCTAAGTTATCAAATAAAGCCCGGTGTAAGCCTAATAATGTCTAAAGGCACGTAAAGTAGGTAATTAAGGAAAAATCAGATAATGCTTATTTATGTATGGGTTATTGTAATTAAGTTGTTGCTAATTTTAGGATTGAAGGCCTCAGATAACATGAAACAATATTTAAACGTGTGGAAATCGATCGTGTAACTATTGGTCTTGTTGTGTTTCCAAAAGAGACGTTTTCTAGACTGTGGTGTTCTATGTTTTGTTTATCTACAATTTGCTATTGATTAAGGAAAACACTCAGACATATGAAGAGAAGGCAGGTAAGTAATATTCAAAACTATGTTTCTAGTGCGAGACTGATGTCATTTTTATCTAGTCTCAAATGGGCTCTGAATAAGGAACTGTATAAACGGCGACGATAAGCAGTAAAAATGTCGATAAAAATAGTTCGAAGAGACCAGTAATCAAAAAATTTGAATAATTCCAAATCAGAAGAAAAATTGTTCTAGAAACAGATGTTAGTGTGAACTAAATTATGTACAATTTCTGGACATGATAAATAAACACGAATTTTTTATTCTTTAAAAGAAAGTGTTCATAATGGAGAGAAGTTCCCGGTTTAGAGTAGACAACAAGTAGCAGATAAAAAGCGTGCGACTACCGACTAAAATAGATTTATTTTTATGTATTAATTAATATGAGATTGTTTGGTAAAAGATGAAAGTGAAAGCAATAATTTGTGCCAAACTCTTTAGACAATATTGAGGTTATATGTAGCGTTTGCGCTTGTAAAGCTATTCGGTTGTTTTATTGTTTTTTTTTTAATGGAATACTTGTTTCTCTTTTTTATATGTAGAGATTCACACATGTATGTGGCTGTGTCAGTTTTGCTAAACTTCCTTCCCTATAAATATGTATATTTTTCATAAGGTATATATATATATATATATATATATATATATATATATATATATATATATATATTCAAAAACTAACAATTCTTCCGCATATTTTATTCATATCTTTCAGTCGTGAAAAGCCTCACGGGAGACTTAGGTGAAAAATTGCTTTTCAGGTCTTTAATTTTTTCCGTTTTAGCTCAGGTAAATACACGCAAACATGTTTACATGCGTATATATGTGTGTTCCAATACATGCATATGTATGTATGCATATAAATATATATATATATATATATATGTGTGTGTGTGTGTGTTTGTGCGTGTTTGTGTGTACGTATGCACACAAAAATAGGCGCATGCATATGCAGACACACCCATATGTATGTATATGCTGGTATTATACATTTTTTCTTAGTCTTGAATGTATTCTAAATCTCTGAATGAAACAGGAAACGTAATATTCAGTATCCAAGTTTTTGAGAAAACTTATTTTTTACAGAAGAAAAAAAGCTGAAATAACTGGGAATGTAATTATATTGTAAAATATGGAATATAAAAATATAAAAAACATATGAAATCTGAAGTAGAAAAAACCGTTTAATTTAGAATATATGGTTATCTTATCGGCTTATTTGTTATATTGCGTCAAGATTCGTTGGACACGGTGTTATCGAAAATGTGTTTTAGTGATCAATTCGAATGCAATTTAAATAACAAAAAAGGCATTTAAAATGTATTATTTTAATTCTTTCTCAGTTCACTGTTATATGTTCACATACTAACCGTCTAACGGTATTCACTAAACATCTATACATTTCTACCCTTGGCAAACATTAGAGTTCATTCCTATCCATTTAGGTACTCACCAGCCAAATTATGCACTCGGATGCAAAGCGATCTTCATTGCATAGCAATTGCCTCTTCCTAGATGGTTCTGCAACAAACAATACTAAACCAAGCCGATACTCTCTGCCATGCAAAACTCTCTATGATTCTTAAATAAAAACTGAAACTATCTCCCCCTGAACAGTGGAAACACTGGCAACTCCTATTTTCATCTACTGAAAACTCGCCCACATATACATTACTTAATTATACATACGAACTACACCTTAACCTAAAATGTACCTCCAGTTACACCCTGAGTGTACTGCACCTACACCCTAACCTCCGTAAACCTTAATATACAGTGACTGGGCAAAATTTCTTAGCTCAATGTCTAATACCTACTCAAACTATAACGTTATCCTGAACCCAAACTAACATAAACTTATAAAAAAAAATGAAAACCTTAAGGTAAAAGTCCTAATTCGCACTAACCCTTTACTAACAAGCCTCCCCTCAAAACTGCTCCCACTGCATGCCCCTAAATAACTTTGAAGAGTGTAACTATTCATTAGATATATAACCTCTACAAACTAACCTTGTAACATTAACAGACAATCCTCCCCACAAAAACGCTTCCACTGCATGTCCCTAAACTCACTTTGAGGAGTGTAAATATTCATTAGATATATAGCCTTTACAAGCTAACCCTGGAAGATTAACTAATCACGCGGGGTCGCAGAAATACCTGGAGTAGGACCCAGGTGCGGTGGAAACCTTCTCAGGGCTGATGGACTCAGTCGATCTTTCCATATCACCCGTGTAGGAGAAGGAAATCTCTGAAACAAAACCAAAGGGGAGGGAGGCCTCTCCAGTCTTGGACGACAACCTTCCTAGAGCTGGTGACTCAAACAAATCACCGAGCTGCAAACCTAAATTGCTTAAGGAGTAGATAGCCTCTGTGTATCGCCGGCTTCCATACTCCTTCTTTGCCTATTAGTCAGGCGCAAAGACACTATCACAGGTGAATCGACAAAACACTTACTGATAGATCTTGTTTCTTGTCTTTTTTTTTTTTACACAGTGATCACCACTTATCAAGCCACTCAGGGATAAGGGTTATTGCAAGTACATTAATTTAGTGAGGAGATTTACTGAAGTGTTTACTTAAGGGGGCGGTTCATTAGGAATTTGTTAACATTGAACTTGAATACATCCAAGTTGTAGTCCGGAGGGAAGCAGGCAGACGGAACAGATTTCCACAGACGTGCAGTTCTAGGAAAGAAGCTTTGTTCATGGAATCCGCGTTTTGATTTAAGCACAGATAAAGAGTGGGGGAAAATTTTTCACAGTGGATTCAGCTAGACGGGTGTTTTTCGTGAAAGATTGGCGAGGGGGAACCAGAGACTGGAGTTCAGACGAGCATCTGCCATGGAAATAACGATACAACAAGGACAGGCTCGCAACGTCTCTTCTGTGGGAGAGAGGTTGCAGGGTAGAGAAAAGGGCATCCCCCACTAAGCCACGAAGTCTATTTTGTACTCTGTCAAGGCAGGATAGACTGTTTTTAGCAGTTCCTGTCCAGATATGGCAACAATATTCCATCCTTGGACGTACTTGGCTTTTATATAGATAGAGAATTGCATCAGTAGTGAGATATCTTCTGGAGCGGTAGAAGGATCCCACCATCTTTCCTGCGACCTTGGCAACAGACTTGATGTACGTGTTCCATTTCAGATCAGGAGTAAAGGTCAAACCCAGAAGCTTGTCAAAACACGGAGCCTCACCCAGACGAGAGCCATCCATCACAATTGGGGATCAGAGCGTTGATGATGTAAGGATAGGAGTTTGGTTTTGGATGCATTAAAGGTAACCAGCCACATCTTCCCCCACTGAACCACGCGCTCGAGATCAGAGGAGAGAAAATCAGAGAGAACTTTGTCATTTACAGCCTTTGATGTGTTGCCGTAGATGGTTGTGTCATCAGCATAGATGTCAACGAATGATTTAAGTATGTGTTTAGGGAGGTCATTGATGTAGATCAGGAAGAGAGTTGGGCCCAGGATTGACCCCTGGGGGACTCCAGCATTTATATTGCAGGCCTCCGATTTTTGTCCATCGACCACTACTCTTATGAGCCTATCGGAGAAAAATGATTTAATGATTGAGAAAACATTTCCCGTTATAATGTAGCTGGAAATCTTGTGAAGTAGACCCTTATGCCATACCTTGTCAAATGCCTTTGATATGTCAAGAGTAATTGCCCTAGAAAGGAAGCCTTTGTCAAGATATTCACTTATCCTCTGGGATATAACCGTCAGCACATCTGCGGTAGATCTTGCAGAGCGGAAACAATATTGAGTGTCATTAAGAAGGTTATTCCTGCTGAGGTGGTTGACTATTTCTCTATTTAATATAGATTCCAACAACTTACTCATAACACACAGGAGACTTATAGGTCTGTATTGAGAGGGAGATGACTTATCACCTGAATTCTTAAATATATGGCAAACTGAAGAGGTCTTCCAGGGAGTCGGAAAGCATTCTCCTTAAGGCAGCGCTTAAATAGTTTCGTAAGTATGGGAGCAAGTTCTGGTTGAAGCTTTTTTAACACTATAATTGGGATGCCATCAGGGCCAGTTGCTTTACTGGAATCTAGGTTCTTTATAAGTTTGGCGACCTCCTGCACGGATATTTGTATGTTACCTAGCTTGTTCTGTGTTATAGGAGGAAATATGGGGAGTTGATGGCCTTCGTCGCATAGGGTAGAATAAGCTGTAAAGTTCTTTGCAAATAGTTTGGCCTTGTCTGACGCTGACGAGATGACCTCTGGTCCATTGATAATGGTTGGTATAGAACGCACACTTCTGTTCAGGATTTTATTTGTTATTTGCCAAAACTGGTGGGAACCAAGTCGCTGATCAGCTACCTTGGATTTAACAGACTGGGCATATTGCTCTCTTGCATTTTTTATTACTCTTTCACAGTGGTTGCTGGCAGACCTGAAAGCAGCTTTAGTTTCAGTGCATCTATTACGTTGGTAGCTATGGAAAAAAGTGATTTCTGTGCGCGATAGCAGCAGCACATTCTGGTGAGAACCATGGCTGGCTGTTAGGTTGTCTGGGGCATTGAATGCCGTTCCCCCACCCCCGACACATCCCACCTCTCATAACAGGGCACTTGCAAGTGCTTGAGTACCACGCATGCCTGTGCAATTAGATTGGGGTGATCTTCTTCTGATGGGCTGAGGGTACCGGTTTGACAGTTCCTGGCTGCTGTTTCCGACTGGTAGTACAGGCACCCTAACTCTTTGGTAGCGCTTAGAGCGGCTGCTCCATCAACAGTTGTATTATATCGGGTTGTTTGTAGTGCCATGTCGCGCATGGAAAGGGGCCCTTCACTCATCCCCGATAGGCTTTCCCGAGGCCACAGTCCTAGTTTAAGAAAGGCCAGCCAATGGTCTACATGTGTTGCATGTCTGATATCCTGCATAACCTCTTGTTCAGCTCCCCCTCACCTAACTTAAACTCTTTAAAAACATTATGACACTAAAATAAAAAATAAGCTTAAACCAGGCCTAGGGACAAACAAATTCCACTTGTCTCCTCCCTTGAGGCTTACATTCACTAAAATCTGTGGGCTTAGAACTAATTTAGCTGATGTTGAAGCATTTCTCCTAATAAATACCCCGGATATCTTAGCACTAAGCGAGACTAATCTACACTCCTCCATCCCCTCTAAATACTTTAACACGCCTGCCTATCTTCAACTCTGGCGTAAGGACTCTGACAGACATAGGCACGGACTTGGAGTCTACATTCGTAACACCCTCCCCCTGACTAGAGAAACAGACCTAGAAACGGACGATCAAGCCTTTATGTGCTTTAGACTAAACATACAACACAACATTAGATACGTTTATTTTCTCTACCGCTCTACCTCGACCCAGGACTGCACCATAATAAACAAAGTCTCTGACAGTATAGACACAGCACTCTCCCTCGACACTAGCGCCCAAGTCCATGTATTTGGTGACTTTAATGTTCACCACAAAAACTGGCTTGGATTCTCTACTCACACAGATGCAGCGGGCAGCACAAAACATAGTTTTGCTATATCTCACTCCCTATCACAAATGGTAACGTTTCCAACCCGTTTCCCTGACCAGCAAGAACAACAAGCATCACTTCTAGATCTGTTTCTGACTACAGTTCCCGAGGATTGTACAACAAATGCTGACAGCCCACTCGGGAACGCTGATCATGCAGTGATAATGGTAGAAATCGCCCTCAATTCTAGACCCAAAACTGAAGAGCCAGTGCTCAAAACAACGAGATATTATAAAAGGCTGACTTGGAAGCCATCAGAGATCTTATCAGAGATGCCCCATGGGGAATATTTTTCTCTTTCTGCTGAATAGTGCGAAAATGAGACCACTGAATGATTCAAAACAGCAATGGAAGCACATGTTCCCATGCGGAAATTTTATAGCAAGCCCCACTCTCCCCAATGGTTTACTTCGACTTGCGCAACTGCCATTGCTCAAAGGCAGCATGCATACCGCAGATTTAACCGACATAAGTCTAGTTCAAACAAACAGAAGTACATAGAAGCTAGAAATAACGTTAAGAAAGAAAAAGCGACAGCCAAGAGAGAATTTACTGAAACCACTAAAAAACGCATCGAAGCAGAAAAATTAGGAAATCGTGACTTCTGGAAAATCTACAACACTGGAGTAAATAATGGGCAATCAACAATTCCCCCACTAACCAACAATCACAAAGTTGTTTGCTCAGCAACCGACAAAGCTAATATGCTTGACAGTCGGTTTGCCTCGAACTCCTCACTGGACCCTTCCAACCACCCCCTGCCTGACTTTCCTTTGCGGACAGACGCCACGCTAGACGCTCTAAAAATCACCCCTGCTCAAGTACATGCTATCATAAAAAATGTGGACACTTCAAAAGCATGTGGACCTGATCTAATCCCAGCTGAGCTATTAAAAAAGTGCTCAGCCGAAGTAGCTTCAGTTCTCTCCAAACTCTACAACAAATGCCTTAATGAATCATGCTTTTCGGGCTGTTGGAAAACCGCTTCTGTTGTATAATATTCAAGAATTCTGGCGAAAGAACTGACCCATCAAATTATCGCCCCATTAGCCTCCTCCCACAAACAATATGGATTTAGACAAGCCCGTTCCACAGCTGACATCCTCACTGTAATCTCTGAACGTATATACCATTCACTGGACAAAACCGGGGAGGGAAGAGCGGTAGGTCTAGATATATCTAAGGCTTTTGACAGGGTGTGGCACAAGGGTCTCCTCAGGGAAATTAAATCATACGGTATCACTGGTAGAATACTTAACATAATTAAATCCTTCTTAGATAAGAGAAAAATTCAGGTTGTCCTCGACGGTCGAACATCTAAACAGCTTGATATAAATGCGGGAGTGCCTCAGGGGTATATTCTTGGACCTCTATTGTTTTTGATATTTATTAATGACCTCCTCGACAGAACTGCCTCTTAGATGGGTATATACGCTGATGCCACTACACTCTATAACAGGCATGACAGGAAAACAAATGAACACATATCTAAAGAAATGGCAAAAACACTAAAGTATTACCTCCAATCTGTAGTGGAATGGGGACATAAATGGATGGTCACATTCAATGCTGCCAAGACTAAAATGGTTTCCTTCAATAACTACAATAAACATTCTCTGCCACCAATAGCAATGGCCAGGGACTCCCTGTCTGAGAGTACATCTTTCAAACTGCTTTGCCTAACGTTCACAGGAAACATGAGCTGGAACAATTATATTGAAAACATTGCCAGGGCCGATGCGAAGAAGTAGCTCTCTCTACCGTGCTAGAAAACTACTGACACCTGAAAGTATCCTGTATCTCTATAAGGCCACCATTCGCCCATGTATGGAGTATTATTGTCACATCTGGGCTGGTGCGTCTACTACTAGTCTCTCGCTCCTAGACAAGGTTAAAAAAGAGTCGCCAATCTCGAAGGCCCTGAACTGGAATCTAAGATTCAGCCTCTGTCCCATCGACGAAACGTTGCATCCCTCTGCTTGTTCTACAAGTATTTTAATGGTGAATGATCTGACGAACTGCAGACACTTGCGCCCCCACGATGCAGACACCCTCGACAAACCCGACAAGCGGCTAAATCCCACCCCCACACAGTAGAGATCCCTAGATGTAAAAGATATTTCTACTCCAGTAGTTTCTTCCCCAGAACCGTTAGACTTTTGAATTCTATTCCAGGATCCTGCTTCCCTTACTGTACTGACATGCAGAAGTTCAAGTGCAACGTGAACCGACATCTTGCTGCCACCATCCCTACATAGTGCCCCAGTAGTTGCTGACCCTGATAGTAGCACCCTACACCATAGTGGCAATGTGGCTTGTTTTGGGTGAAAATGTAATAATAAAAAAAAATATGCTTTGGCACATTGATAACAAAACTGTTAGGTCAGAAAAGATGTTGACGTGTAAATCTTTTACTTCATCGTGAATTCACCGACTACAAAGACATCAGATCTCTCTCTCTCTCTCTCTCTCTCTCTCTCTCTCTATATATATATATATATATATATATATATATATATATATATATATATATATATATATATACTCCTGCATAAATATATATATTTATGTTCTATCAAAAGTACCCGTCGTTGACTGGCTTCAAAACAGCCTACAGAAAATGGACTCTGATTTATGAAAGTATGATAGGTTTTTAAAAGGAAGGGTTGTAAAGAGATAGCTTCGAATTTGGGGGTATCAAAACCAAAGCAAAATATGATGAAAGTAAAAATAAAATAGATAAAACCCATAAGTTATTATACCATAGATTTTCACACTGGAACACTTATCACAATATTCTGTGGATCTATATTAAAACACACTTTGTGACATATTTCCATTCTATTGAGGTCAAGGGCGAACGAACACCTCCTAATTTTATTATACTAGGCACCGCCAAAAATGGCCGCAAAATCAAGTTGTTGTTGTTTTTTAAAACTAAATTACATTTATTAAAATCCATTATTTCTGAGTAACTTTTTTTTTTCCAGAAAGATAAAACCCTGAATTTTATTATATAGAAAACAGAATAATGTAAAACTTTTTCTACTATTTTTAATTCAATTTTAAATGTTAAATTTTCCCAAAAAGTTAACAATTGTTATTTTTTGTCTTGCACAAAAAACGTACTTAAATATTTAAAAAAAAGGGTTTTTAAAATAATTTATTTATTCATTTATTGTCTAACTAAGATTTAGGATGATTTTCTAAGAGAATATGCAAAAATATTATAATATAAGTACCTGAATTTCAAATAATTCCACTTATTCATATATGTAACCAGATATTTCGCGTCGCCGAAGAGTTCAGATCGACTCTGTTTACGTTTTCTTTCGATGAGACGAAAACTATGGAAGACTAAACAGGCCAAAAAAACTTATTTTTCAGTGACGAAAATTTCAATGTATTATTAAGCTGAGGCTGGCCAGTACCAGATGGGTGACCATTTGTATGAGTTTGGTTTTTTTAATGTGTATGTGTGTGGGGGCCAGGCTCCCCAAAATGGGGGGAGGGGGCAATTTAAAGCAGAATAAAAAAAATTATTTCAGTGCGTTTGGTCCACCGTAGTCGAAAGGCGGCAAACGTTTTCAAACGAGATCGAAAAAAATGATGCTATTTTTAACACAAAGGGCACAATATTTATCGAATTTTTTTTTTTTGTATCGATTATTCAAAGCATGCTCTGTTTAATAATAGTCATGCATTATTCGGCTCGCTAAAAAAAAATTGTTAATTTATTTATCAAAAATTTTAAAATAGCTTTTTTCGTATGAATATAAAAATTTTTTTTTTTTTGTTTTGCTTAACTTAAATTAATTATTTTACTTAACATATTCACCGAATTTCACACTTCAAAACTCAAAAGCGGGATAATTAAACACAATCGAAGTTCTGATATTCAGACGTCAAAATAAGGTATGCAAACAATTTTTTTTTTTTTTTAATCTATAATTCTGTCCCTTACAACAACACAATATGTTTTGTTCAGTTTCAGATGATTATTTTAAGCATATTTGTTCCCACTTCAAAACAAGGGGGGGTTTGTAAGCAAAAAAAAATATATATATAAATATCGTTTATGAAAAATAAGTACACTGTTATAAAGTTCATTCTTCTCCTAATAATCGCTGAAAATTTCGTATTGATCGGATAATTACCTGATTTTTGGTAGATTTTTAAAAAGACGGTCCGTCAAAAAGTACTGACCTGCCCCCCTCCAGTTTTGGCGGTGCCTATATTATACCGTATTTCTTCAAACTGAAACATAATTATCAAAGTATATTTATTGTGGATAGATAGGAACAGTATTTATTAGAGTTTGTGTCTATTTCCATTCTGTGGAGGCCAGGCGCGCACGCAGACCCCACAATTTTATTATACCGTCCCTATTAAGTTAAAACATACTTATCAAATTATTATTATCTATATCTATATTAAAAACACTTGTAAACGTTTTTTTTTTAATTTTTTATTTTTTTATTTCCATACTTTGTGGACCAAGCGCATTCCCAGACCCCATAATTTTAATAAATCATCATTATGTCAGATCAAACATACCCATTCCTGTGTCTAGATACATCTACCATAATATGTGATCAGTTTTCTATAATAGCCCACCATATTCGTGGCCAGACACACACACAGACGTTCGTGGCCAGACACACACACACAGACGTTCAGGTTTATATATATATATATATATATATATATATATATATATATATATATATATATATATATATATATATATATAAATATATATATATATATATATCTTACTCCCCCCTCTCTCTCTCTCTCTCTCTCTCTCTCTCTATATATATATATATATATATATATATATATATATATATATATATGCATGTATATAGTTATGGTGCACTTAGCGAAAATGTTATTCTAAATTTATTCAATAACAAATTACCTGGCAAAGATTAATATAAACTCTGGGGAAATTAGTTGTTCGTTAATTCACCTAGAAAAAACTGTAAGATTAGAGAAAAGGAGTCACGTTGTATATGATTGTACTACTCGAGGTGTCAAATATAAAAGTATTTTACCTTTTTTTTCAGTTAACTGGTTGATAGGAATAGTCGTATATTGAAGGCGGGCGTAGGAAGAATCTCACAGTCTGCGTAAAGTACGATACATATATGGAAAATTTAAAATTTAAAATATTTACGAATACGAAAAAGTCTTCGGCAGACTGTTATACAATGTAATGTAAAAACGCATTTTTGCAGTTATTAAGATTAACTGAAAAAAAATGTTTGGTCATACTTATTTCAATTTACATCTGTTACAAAGTATCGGGTTTTAGTTAAACAACTACCGTCTGAATTGAAAATGCCACTTAGGGGCTAAAGCGTCAGCATTATACACAGGCGATAATAATAGCAATACTATATAATAATAAAAAAATAATATATA